>NC_050514.1:23604751-23643921 GCF_002922805.2 Oryzias melastigma
GCTGAGAAAAAAAAATGTATAATTCCATTTTTATGCTCATGTTAGTTGAAGGTGATAAAAGCTGACTGACACTGATAATGCAGAAAAGATGCACTGAAAAAAAACATTTCCATGGTGATTAGATAGCAGAAGTAATGCTTGCATCTTCTGACATTTTATTTTGTAATTAAGGTTTGAATAGAGAAACAAAATACAGAACATCCTGGACTTCTGTGCACTACAGTTATATTACAAATTTACCCATCAGTGCAAAGTAAAAAAAATATATATATATATATATTGCCCCTTCACCCTCTCCAGTACAAATCACTTGTAATTGCCCTATTACCCTGTCCCCAGGTTTGTCGAATTGCCCCAGCTCTCTGCTGTATGAGGAGCAAAGGCAGGTATTTGTCTCACCTTGTCTGAGTGGCTCAGGTATGCTGCCCCCTGAGGGACTGCCGTCCACTTTTCTTAAAGGGATATCCCACAGAGAAAGCTGTCCATCACCAGACCTCCCAGTGTGTCAAAATTCTCCCAGTCAGCTCTGGAGGCCAAGCGCTGGTCGATCTCTGCCGCTAAGAGCATTTAAAACAGCCTCTTTTGAGCTTCCACAGTCTCCAGGACAATCCTACTCTTTCACATCTTTGTCAGAGCTGTCACTCAGTGCAGACTTTACATATACCAGTAATTACAGTCTCAAACCACTCACAGCCTCCTTACTTGGTGTGTCACATGTCACAAAGACTTAACCTTATTGTTATGACATTTTTCCTCTAAATGGCTGCACTAAGGCATCTATTGTCGGTTTGTCAGTCTTTGCGCCTAACGGTCCAGGATAGATTTACTCGCAGTTACAACAGACTTTCTGCACAACCAGAACACTTTCCTGTATGCACACAGAGACAGAGAGTCGAATGACACTTTTTGTGATGGTGCAAAGTACTACGGAAATGCATTATGTTTAACAAATAGATAATAAAAGGGAATATTAACTAAAATAGTTAAAAATGAAAAAAAAAAATCGATTTTGCTATAAAAATGTTTATGAAAGTAAAATCCCAGTTTAAGGTATGCACTTTTAGACAATATTATATGATATTATGCATTATTAAACTATGTTTGTTAAAGACCCACTCCAATGAAAATCGTGTTTTGGTGTTTTTAGCATGTTCTTGTAGCGTTTTTTTTTTTGTTTCTTTTTTTTCATAAAAGATAACATATTAAGAAAATTAGGCTAAAATTGCCTTTTAAGTCTTAGTTTTTTTAAATTGAGATGAATCAGGAACAGATGAAAAAAATGTGATTTGGAAAAGCTCTCAAACATAACGCAGTAAATAAAATGGGCAGGAGAAATCCTCCCTGCTCCGCCCCATTCTGATGTATCCTCAAATAGACGCATTAATGTCTTCCTTTTCCTCATCCGAGCTGGTATCTCCCTCAGAACTGTACAGCTACATTGCTCCGATATTGCTTATTATTTTTGTTGCACCGCTAATGTTAGCTTGGGGTTGTGAGGGTCTGTAAGCTAGTGGGAGAGAGTTTAAATGAAGCGATGATGGAACATCAGCAGACGCTTACTTCTGTTGTCCCGCCCTCAACTCAGAGGTGAATTTCTTCACCTCTGAGTGAATTTCTGCTGCTGCTCTGCAGAAACTATGTCCTAAAAACCACACAGTTCTTCTCGATTTGTTAAAAAAAAAAAAAGATACAATCATAATTAGAAGACCCCAGGGAATGCTGGGAAAGATCACTGAAGTGGGACTTTAAAGAAAAAAAACAATTTTAAACAAAAAAAAAAATACTGAGGCTTACCCCGGCCTCTCAGGGCAAGCGTTATGGCTCCGATCCAACAGCCGGAGTCTTTATGTAACTTTAAAAGTGTGAGAGGAACCTCCACTGCATTCGATCATGTCCAACCTCTGCGATCTGGCCTTTCCGGCGCTCCAAATCTGTTTTATTGGATTCAAATTTTTGCCAGACACCAGAGCTGACTCGCAGCACTTTTTGTGAAGTTGGGGCTATTAACGACCTAAATTGTAATAAATGGTGGGTTATTGCATGAACCTACATGAGTTCTGAGTTTTCGCAAGGTCGGCAGCAGAGCCTGTGGCTGCAGCCATCCTGTAGCCACAGCTAGACCACTCCCGCGTTACATCCAAGCTGTGACGCTTGCCATGGGAGCCCGGGGTTAGTAAACTAGCATTTGTCATTTAAGATTCACTAAGTGTTTCTATAGAAAACCCTACACGACAAAGTCAAATGATTATTTACTTCTTTTAAGTATGTTTTAGATAGGGATTGGAAGCTCTTGTACCAAAGAGTACAAATCACAACAACAAATAATTCAATGCAAAAGGATTTTAAAGATCACAATGACAATACAAAAAGTCAGACAAATGTTTAAAAGGACAACATTACATTTTAGACAACAAGCAAACAACAACAAAAAAAAAATCTGGGAAACCAAAATGTAAAAAAAGCAAGAATGAAAAAAAAATGTCTGAAAACAGAAGTAATTTCCAGAAAACAAAACAACTTGCTAGAAAAGCGAAAGACATGAAGAAACGGCACTGAGGGACGTTGCTGATTGGATGATAGTATCAAGTTTCGCTTTATGTCAAATAACTTTCAGATGAAATGATGAACTAACATTATCATATTGTACAAAAATAAAACCACTTGCCAGAAATCAAAATTAAATGTTAAGAGAAGAAGAAGACACCAGCAAAGGTACATATAAAAAAATATGTTACTGAGCAAATTAAAGCAAATAAGCTGGAAAACCCAAGCCCACTGGTTAAACACCAGACATATACTTTGTCCAAAAAGTGGTATTTTTTGGGGTTCTCTAATATATAAAATATATTTGAATCAATTTACTGTAAAATATTTATAGGCCTGTAGCCGGAAACACAGAGGGCAAACCGCTTTGTCAAAGGCTCCAGCAACATTTGTGAGTCATCGGACAAAGAGGCCGTACATAATGCATGATTTAATGCTAGGTTTTGTGTCATCAAATGCAACATGGCTAACTGTTCATGCTCATTTAATTCTTTGTTCCAACCAGCACCCATAAACAGTGGGCACAATTTAAAATATGTTTAACAATTTTTAAACTCCATCAGTCACGCATTTGTCGGTATAATCCGTTCAGCTTCTTGTCTGCATGGACCGTCAGCATCTAAATGCTCTGTAAATATAGCTCAGCCAGTGGATCCACGCTCTGGTCTAATTCCAGGCCCAGCCAGTTTGAATTGGGCATGAGGCCAGCACAGCACTTCACCATACTGGCTAACAGCTAATATTTGGCTCATGCTTGTGTGGTAAGTGATCAGTTTCGTCAAAACAGCCAGAGCCTAGCATGGCTGATTCATCTGTCGCCACTCTCAAAGAGGCCCGCTGAAAGAAAAAAGGAACTTGGAGGGAAAAATAAGATTGGGAGTTTATTCATAGGTTCTGGAGTGTTTGATAACCCACAGCTGGAGCTGGTAATGTTCCCAAGTCAGTAACAATCTATCTGTTGCACCTGCAGCTTTGTTAACAGGAACTGACAACGGTCAAAATAATGGTTAGGAAATGTAAAAAAAACAAGTTTTAAAAACTTTTGTAGAAAAGGAAGAAAGAATTTAACTTTCCATACATTTGAAGGAAAGGAACTTGGCAGCATTTAGCATGCTCTCAGTGATGATTAGTCTCAGAGAGAATCCCACAGCATTGTACCATGAATAATAGCACATGTCTCTATATTATTAATCAGCTCAGGGGTAAAGTTGGCCACGAGGAGTCACGGTGACAGATGCTTTCTGGTCGGGTGCCAAATTGAGGGAAGTGAGAAGTCTCGCAAGTGTTTGCAGGAGGTTGTAAGGAAGACCTACAGGTCATGTTCACGGCGTTCAGATAACCATGGCTGAACACTGAGGCTAACCAAAAAAAGCTAACAGGGATGAACTACAAAGGGGCGCATTTTAGCTCCAGACTCTCACAGGATTTGATCATGTTGTGTCTTGAGGAAATAGAAAAAAAGACAATCAGAAGATAGTCACATGGAGATCAAAACATTTTTTAAATGGTCAGTTAAAACCTCAAAACACTGTCAAAGGTTTTTCAGAGTGTAAAAGCATGAATTTAAAATTTTTAGGCAGAAGAAAGCAATTACAGTTTCCTAATTTCACTTTTTTTAAACAAAAGGTAACAAGCCCAGCAACTGTCCAAACTGCCTTTAGCCACCAGTAGTTGAGATAGGCTCCAGCAACCATATGACCTCAATAAGGATTAAACAGGTTTAGAAAAGGGGATGTAAGGCAACAGCAATGACAAACATCACCCAACAAAAAAAAAATTATAATCTCAAAAAGGTGTCAGTTTAAGTATCAATCACAGCTTTATAAATTCACAGACAGACTCTTTGTTTGCTAATCCATGAATTTCCACAAGAATCAGAACATTTATTTATTTATAGTTCAAACATTTGAGCATTTTTGTGGCTAATCACTTTAGAAAGTTGGTCATTTGCACTCAAATATTTAGGTAAAGTCAAATTTAAATAGATAAACCTTCCAACTTCAGCTACATGGCAGCCAAATATTCCTAACTTCATTTATAGTGTAAATGGAACAAAAGATGGACTTAATTTTAAACAGTACCTGTAACTGGTAAAGGAATCTGTGTAACTGGCTTGCTTGACGTGTTTCAAAGTCACAAAATTAGGTTCTCTGCTTTCAGAACGTGAACATCTCATGAAGCACAGATTTAATTTTACTTCACATTACATCACAAACCCTTATGTAATTTCTAAAATGTCTTTATATGGTTACACTATATAATTCCAACGTTTATAATTCACTGAAAGCCAGAAAAAGAGAACACAATGTGTATTTTAGAGTTTCCTGGCATCTCTTGCTACAGTCGCCTTTCTATAACTGAAATCTAGGATTGAAACAGTCAACATTTGATTTTCATTCCCCTCCAATTATACCATAAGAGCTGCATGTTTGAGAATGATAAAGTTGATGTTTAGTTATTTTGTTTGTGTGAAATCGTGATAATTTTTGTTGCCTTTCTATCCTAACTAAAAATAACATCACATTAAGGTATGCTCTCTCATGTTTTGTTAAAACAGCTCTTCCAGGGTAATTATGTAGAACGTTAATCTCAGATGTGAACTAATCTACATCATGTTTTCATTCATCTTTCTATTTTTGGAATTTTTTCGTGACTCAAAAAAAAAAAAAAAAAACAAGTAGGGAAAAAACTATCCAGACAAACGGTGGTGTCTCTGCTTTGCACTTGCACTCCGGTGAAGAATTCATTTATGCCTCTGAATGCTGTACTAATTCTTCAGACCCTGTATTCAATTATTTACGCCAAGTACATAACTTTTCAATTAACTAATTGCCTGGCTCTGGAGATCTCTGCAAACACGCTGCCCTCTGGCAGGTCACCAGCAGCCAAGGAGGAACTCTTCACTTGCATTGTTAATACACAGTGACTTAAAGAGCAAATAATTGAATAAATATTTAAGAGAACAAAATGAGCTTTTAAAGCGTGGAGCTCCACAGACGGAAACAGAAAACCTTTTGTTCATTCATAGATTTTAATCTTTTGAGAGAGGAATTTGTTTTTTTTTTTCTCTGAAAGTGGATGTAACAACAATGTTAGCTTATTGTAAGTACGAAGATTAGAGGAATCTTTTATAGGTGAAAATTACCTGCCTGACTGCTCAACCTAAAACAAACCAGGACACATAAAACACAAACGGTTCAAATTAACCAAAGAGATTCAGCCTGTTCTGCAGGAATACTTGTAAAATCATTTTTTGTTTTTGTTACTGAAAAACACAAGCAAAACAACATTTTTTAATGGATTTATAAATAATTTCTAACACTTGAAGGCTCATTGTGTGTCGAGCAGACAAACTGTGATGGGTGAGGAAGTGGCAGACAGTTGTAAGGAACCTGTTTTACTCACTTGCCAAATTCTGTCATGTTACTGACTATCTAATCTGTCTGACCTGATGACCTGGGCGTAGAGATAAGAAACAGAGGGAGAAAAGGGAATTCCCATCACCATTTTCCTTCTGGGAGCTAACATGGATGCATTCTGTTTATTTGTAATCTCATTCAATGCTGCTTATCAAGTTTTAAATTGTTAATCCAATTAACAAAAAACACAGAGTCAGACTAACTTCTAAAACTATTTCTTTTACTAATAAACCCGTGATAATATATGTGGTTTTTGCAGCAAAATGTGCATCCATCAGATGATGTGTCGCATTATTTTATCTTATTTTTCTGTAACCATCCATATCTCCAAACGCATCAAAAGTTCCCTCATACCAGAGCTTGTGCTGCTTTTTAACCTGAAACAGAAGTCCATATCAAAAAGCCACATTTGTGCTATTTTAAAGGCAACTCATGTTTATCCCTTTTCATAAACAAGGCTGCATTCATGATAGGGAGCTCCATCTGGTCCACATTTTTAAGTCAATCTTCAGTGGATAAACAATCATACATCCTTACAAATATTCTGCATAATGCATCAGCTCTAGGATCCAGATCAGATTTGAATGTAGGTTTAGTACAGCTGCTTCCTCTTTCAGACAAGTAAACAATGTAATAAGAAACTGTCACAACTAATTTCGGAGGCACACGGCCAAAAGCATGAGATGAAGTGACATGTCTGCTCACATCACAGCCTGCTGATGCCAATCTCCCATGTTGGAGTGTAAGTGACTGCTGAACATGTGACGATGAGGTGGAGTAAAGTTGTCTTTGGGGGAGATGGGTGGAGAAAGAGGAGGAGGAAAACGAAAAAGGGGCAAAAGGGAAAGTGCTGCGCGGTGATAATACTGCCGCCTTTCAGCTGATGCACATTGGTAAGGTGAGACTCCCTCCAAACTGTGCTTTCTGGGCAGCAGCCCAAGACTCAGGCTGTCTGATGGCTCTGCCCAGTAAACTTGTAGACCCGCTTGTACATTCATGGCAGGTGATTTCATTAACCGCCATGAGACGTCTCCACAAACCACATTAACCAGCAGTTTGGAGTGTGGACTTAACTGTTTTTTATTATTTAAAGTCCCACTTCAATAATCTTTTGTAGAAGCGTTCTGTGGTCTTTTAATTATGATTATGCTGTTTTTAGGCAAAATCAGAAGTTTCTGTAGAGCAGCAGTAGTTAATCTGAAACTTGCCTCTGAGTTGTGGGTGGGACTGTTGAAGTATTATTATTATTTCCCATGATCCTTTTGTTTAGACTCTCTCTCGCTAGCTTACAGCCCCTCATGACGTAAGATTAGCAGTGCAGCAAAAATGGCGGGCAATATTGGAGCTATCCAGCTGCACAGTTTACGTACTTTTACAGAAACGAACACGTCTGCAAGGTATGTTTTAGGGCCACAAAAAAAGTAATATTACAAGTTTTTTTGTCGTAAATTTATGATTTTATATCTCATAAATGTATGAGAAAAAAAAAGTCATAAATTGAACCGAGGACTTTATAAGTCATAAATATGAGACTTTATTCTCATAATATAACAGTTACGACTTTTTTCACATAAACATATAAGATTTAAAGTTGAAAGTAAAAAAAAAATGTTTGTAAACTAGCCCTACTAATGGATGTAGTCCCATCAGAATGGAGTGGAACAGGTACTTTGTTTATGTTTTTTTTCCACTGCATTTTTTCATCTGCTCCTGATTCACCTCAATTTGAATAAATGCATACTCAGAAATGCATTTTTCAGCTTAAATGATTTCCTCTGTCTTGAGGAAAATGCTACAAAAACATGTTAACACCACCAAAAACATGAGTTTTGTTGGAGCGGCTCTTTAAAATGATTTTCTAAAAACAAAAACATTCATTTATCGAAAAACAAACATTTTTTCCTCATGATCCATCTTTTATCCATCTTTAAACTTACTTTGAGAGCAAACAAATCTACTATCAACCTCAAACACAGCAATATATACTGTAACTGACACACAGACTCCAATGAAAATTGTGTTTTTAATATTCTAGGGGTATTTTTCTCATGTTGGAGAGCATATAAAGACAATTCAACTTAAAATTACTTTTCCAAGAATTTCTTTGTTTTTTTTAATGATTTCTATATTGAATCAGAAAAAAACATGTTTTTTTTAATAAAACCTATAGCAGTGACGTAGGGGCTACAGTCCGTGTAAATCTTTGTTTTCCTCATATGAGTTGGCATCTGGCTTAAAATTGTATATTGCTTACCTTTTTTGTGGCAAAGGTTGGAGGTGTGAGGAGCTGTAAGCAGACAGATGATGGGAAATGGGGGAGGAGTGCGACTTTACCCAATAGAGCAGAGGGCGAAAGATATAAAACTGCTCAACACATTTTTATACGACTTTTTTATTGAGTGTGAAAAAGATCATCATTATATAAAATAGTAACAAGGTATCTGGATTATCAAAGAACACATGAAACAAATCCTCATAAAGGCACTGCTCAACAAAGATAAATTAGGAAGCTTCCAGTGGGAGTTTCCACAATGCGGTGGCCTTTGATTTCCCGTACAGAATGCACGACAGCATGGCAATGCAAACATCAAGTGCAGCTGAATCGTATCTCATATTTCAGTGGTGCTATTCGTGTATGCTGTGTTTAAATTCAGAGATGAATAATGGCAGACTAGTTCACTCTGCAATGGAATAGTTTTCTAGAACTATTTTACCTCTGACAGAAATAAAAATACACACCGTTAAACAAGAATTTAATCAGGCCTTCCTTCAGGGAATGATCCATTTATTATGTTGCAGAGGGGACGGATCTGCGAGCAGGGAAGTGCTGTCTGTGCCCCTGTGTGAATCAAACCCTCTCTGATTAGCCATTCAGAGTGGATGGGATAAGGCTGGCCCCAGGTGGCCCCCTCTGTTAAATTGCAGATTAAAGAGTGCACAACTAATTTCTTTAGTCTAATCTTATTAAAGGAAAAAAGCAGCTGTCAACCGTCACCATGTGAATATAAACGGTCTGCAACAAGAGCAGAAGTGCACATACGTTCTTCAAGGAAGCAACACAAACACACATACTTGTAATACGGCTCACATATTAATCACACGCTAAATGAAATATTTAATAAACTCTAAAGGACATGTCAAAGATTGATTTAGATTCAGATTGGAGTTTGAAATAAACCTTTTGTTCCATTTTGGATTGTGTTTTTTTTTTGGCTAAACTTGACACGGTTGATAAATAATATGGGCAAAATTCAGCGAATACAACAGGTGTTTTTATGGATATGGTGCATGCATTCATTTGGTGTTTTTAAAAGTAGTTTTTCCTTGCGAGTGTGAAGTCATTTTTTTTAAAAGATGAGAGGACCACTTTGTTGTTTGAGTAAGAACAATTGTGAAGTGTAGATGTCCTGTTTTTGGAAAAAAAAACTTTGGAATAGTTTGGATAAAGATTTTAAATAATTAATAAAATAAAAACATAATTGGGTTGATATTTAATTATGTAATAGTGAAAATGGATATATTTGTGTATGTGTTTTTATTTTAAATGTTTATGTCTTATTTGTCAACATGATGCTATAAATAGTATAAACTACATCCCTCCATTTTTTAATTGACTGCATGATAATTCAGCTCAGATCCTTTTACAAAATAAAAATAAATACAAAAAGAAAAAAAACTAAAAAGTAAGTAAAGACACTTCAAATACATGATTTCAGTCTCTCCTCTTGTGCTAAAAATGTAAATATCTGCAATAATCTGTGAGATTCATCCCAAGATGCTCTTAAACCTTCACCCAAAAAACAGACTCTTTATTTCTGGATCCATCTGTGTCGTTTCATTTTCATCACTCGTTCACATTCACAGCTCAGCTTGGAATTTTTGGCGTCGTGCCCTCTGACATGATCTGACACCAGGTGCTTTAGGACCCCGGGGTATTTTGGGGACCCCTTCTGATTTAAAGCCTCATCACCTCTGAATCTCCCCCCATGTAATCCTACTACTCCTCCACACACAGACCCACGGGTGACCGTCCCCTCACCTGCATACCTGTCCTTCTATTCTTATCCACAAAACAAACTACAAATTTGGAATTTACTGATGTTAAAGCTTCAAATAAAGGTTAGTTTGTCACTGCGGCTTATGACACCCAAGTACTGAAGGCCACACATTCAGCGCCGCACCATCACGGCCTTTTGATTGCTCCTCCTCTCTGTAATTGCTTGTGATTAACTCTGGCATGAGAGCAGGCCAGCAAGAGTCTCTCTCCCTTCTCCGCTGACAGTTCTTGTCAGTGGGTTTGAGGGGCAATTTGGCCGCTGACATGCCTGCCCTGGTCTCTTGTTACGGGGGAAATATGCTGCGCTTGACCCAGTCCTGCCAGACTATCTGCTGAATTCCTGCCTCTCATACGTCTTCTCCCCATTTCTGCCCCCCACCGACACCACTGTTTGCCTGTCTCTCTTCTGTCATTGCCTTCCTTCTTCCTGCCAGACCGTTTCCTTCCATTTTGAACTTTTTCTCTGTTTTGCAACGTTTGTCTTTCTTTATGCAAGAGTTAACTCCCGACAACCCGACTCCTGGGCTTTAGTGGCTCGGCTGCCTGTATTTGCCTGTTTCAAGACTGCACCAGGGGAGCAAACAATGGGCATATTGTTAATCTGTCCGTAAGAGAGCCTTATCTTGTTGTAGACATGGTATTAAATTTCGGAGCGGCCCCATGTGGCCAGGTTGGGGGTGGGGTGCACAGAGAAGGGACAGAGAGAGAAAGAAAGAAAGATGTAGATAATAAGCTGTGTAATCGCTTCACCTTCTCTAAACAGCTTAACCTTGTCAGAGGCTGCTGGTCCACCAGCACCCACCTGGAAAAGAAGAACTTTGGTATTCATCTTCACTGTATGTGACACAGAACTGTACAGGCAGGTATGTGACGGACATACCTTTCTCAGTGTAAAGTAAATATTTGATAGGTGCAAAGTTTAAAACCAGGTTTGAAGTCGTTTTAATTTTTCCAAGGTTTCCCAAAAATCATCTCAGTTGAGATTTTTTTGAGACTTTATAAGAAATACGTTTTTTATTTTTTATTTTTTTTTATTTTTTAATTGTAAGGAGTCAAAATCTTTTTGCTCCAAGCTCTTGACAATATAAAACTTGATTTAAATGTTCATAGGACATCTAAAGACACTTTTTTAGAAACAAAAAAAGTAGATTTATTTTCTAAAAATAAGTGCTATTTTTAGATTTTATGAGGATTTATTAAGATGGGCCAACTCGTACCAAGATTGTTTCCTTATTTCGTCCACATTTTCCTCTAAAATTAGTATTTTCCACTTATTAAATTAGTTTTTAATCACCATAATCGAAATTGGATAAATAGAAAAAAACAGACAAAAATACAAACCATTTGCTTAAATCTTCTTGTCTATATAATACTTAATTTGAAGTAATTCTATCCAACAGTTAGCTTGTTTTTCCCCTTTTGAATGCCTGTGTGAAACTCCATGTTTCTAGATTTTAAAAAATCTTATTAAAGGATTTCTTGTCAAGTAAAAATGGCTTGGCTAAAAATGCATGGAAGGATAATTTTACTACTTTCTAGTGATTTTTTTTGTGTAAGACTAATGTTCTTTTCCTATTTTTAGGCTACCTCTTTATACAGTGTAAGAATTAGCATGATAAAACAGTTGACACGTATTTAGACTGTAATAAAACAAAGCTGTTACAGGTTTTAGAAATATCACATTCTAAGGGATTTGATGTCTTTTTTTGTTTCTTTTGTTGCTCCTTTTCATTGTTTGTTTTGCTTTTAACAGTGAGCTTTTGTTGCTTTTGCCAACAATTTCAAGCATTTATTTTGTATTAAAAAGAGGTATATTTGGTTAAAATAGTTTGGCTGGTTTTGATGACAAGTTTTCTTCTTTCTGTTAATTTTCATTGTTGCCAAATTAAAGAATATGACCTAATTTCTTGTTGTGTGCTATTAAAAAGAAATAACTGAGTAAGTAAGTAAATAAAATAAAACAAATGGACAATCACACCAACTTTATATAATCACTTAAAAATAGAAGTTAGACTTTTTATGGAAAATATTATGACAAACAGTTGAGCAGATATCTGGTTCCGGACAAAAATGTTCTTCCAAAAATCTTTTTTCAAGGTTTGAATGAATTCCAGTCTGAATTCCAGAACAGATGGTTTATCTGTTGGAGGGGGACAAAAGAGGATTAAAGGAGCCACAAATGACAATTTTTGGTTCAGACAATGCCCTGACTTCCTCATAAAATTGTTCATCAGTTCAGCTCAAAGCTTTCGCAGACGTTCCCAGGACCTTCAGTGAATGCAGAAACTGATATCAAGCCTGCTTCAAAGAGTTACAGTAAATTCAAGCCGTAAAACTTGAGTTAAAGTAAAAGACAGAAAAGAAAAAAATAATCCCACATGTGGAGAGGGATCACTGGGGATTAGTTTGTTCAGGGGTGTGCACCTACCGTTCACATACCCGGAGTTCAAAGTGGACACCCCTGTGAAACAAAGTAAATAAAAAGGTGTGTCAGGAGATCAGAAAAGGACTCAAAGGTACTCATGAAGTGATCAATTTTTCATCAGAGCTTTGTCACACCTTCCAATAAAGTGTTATAAAGCGATGAATAAGTCATAAGGGTAAATTGTAGCATAACGTTTGGAGCTCTAAAAGTAGACAATGGATTAAAAAATGATCAATTCATTTTACAATCGATCAAAAGATGATTAGAGTTGGACTTTATTATGGAGAAAATTCAAAGTAAATGCAGAAAAAACAGTCTGAAATGCTGAAAATGGAAATAAAAAAAGTCTGTTTCACGTTTAATGTTATGCGGTTGTAGGGTCATTTGTTTATTTCCTTTATCCATGTCACCCCTTTAAAATAAGTTTGTAATAGTAAAGGAAGGTGTTTAAGTAAATATTTAGAAGCAAGTGTAATTTTCTGTTTAATAAGTGATTCAATTGCAGTGGGAAATTCACACATTGGACATGACAGAAGAAGCAGGATTACATGTAATTTGAAAACGCAGTCCCAGGTGTGAACAGGCACTTTGTGGTGCTGTGGGTTTGTCTGTCAGTGTCCCCTGCAGACTTGGTGAGTCATGCTTTGGTCTGCTGACAGCAGGTTGGGGCTGAGCCCAGATTAAAGGAGCAAACCTCATACTTGGACAACTATGCTGCTCTCCAGCAGCACCTACTGGATTCTGCAGGAACTGCTGAACAGAACTCACTGGAGAAACACCCCAATCATTTTAGTTGTAGTAGATAAAGTGCATAAGCATGCATGTATTTGAGAGTATCTCTGAGGGACAGACACCCAGAGATGGAAAATGCCAATAATATGTGTTCTTTATTTATTAGGAACACTTAGAGTCAATGTCTTGGAGAGTGTCCATCTCCACATTACATGCATATTCTGGCAGCACGCTCAGGAGCTGGGTATTTATGTGGATGAGAACAGCTGCTTCTCCCTTTAAAAACTACACGCACCTCAGTGCAGGGAGATGTGCAGTCTGCTTCCAAAACTACTTGGATCTACAATTTGTATTTATTTATCACTATTTTACCATAAAAAATGTGTCTAAAAGTGTGTAAGATGTGCTTTTAGAGAGCAAGTAATCCCTATCTTTGGCCTTTTTATCAATTTGTCATTTTTTAATTTAATGTCATTTTGGTCAACGGCTTGATGAGCAGAAGACCATGGATGTGGTTAAGTAGGACATGAGGGTGTTTGGTATGAGTCACGAGAATGCAGATGGTCAGATAACTGAAGACTCAATGTGGTGACCTCTAAAGGGAGCAGCCGCAAGGCAACAACGAGGACTCGATTTGGGTGGAAATCATCAATACGCTCTGATTGTAAAGCTGCTAAAGTAACACGGATTGAAAGCAGGAGAACTGATAAAGTAAAATCGAGATGATCCACATGGGTCTGACACACATCTGATGTTATGGGATTCTAGGATGTTTGGTGGTGCTTTAGGGGGCAGAGGGTGAACAGAAAGTGATGGTCAGTGAAAAAATATAGAGGTTAAAGCAAGTAAAAACAAATGGAATCATAATAATTTATTTGCCACGGAAATATATTACAGATATTTTAAAAACTGTTAAAATGCTAAAACTTAAGAAATCTTCTGCATCGCTCATGGCAATGATGTGGCTTTTGTGGTCCATTACTGCAAAACCAGACCCTGATTGAGATGGATCTTCATGGACCAACGTGGCTGTTGTGGGTTTTTACAGCTTCCTGGTCTTTCTCAGTGTGTGAGGCAGAGATTATATTTCTAACCATGTTAGGACCTTTACTGGTGTCACCACAAACTTTGTGGTGACAATTAAAGTTATTGGAGACAAAAGCAAACTTTTAATGCAAATAAATGTCATTTTTAGCATTTCAGTTAGGGCTTATTGGAAATTAGTTTTTAATAAAGTTTGGGTTTGGGTTTAAAAACGAAGAAATACCCAGAGCATATCTCTACAAACTTGTATATGATAATAAACTCATTGTATTAGCTCCAGAGTGATTGCAGGCATTATTAGGGAACGATTTTCCCTGTTTCTCCTTTCTTGGCTCAGATTTCACTTGACGGGTGATAACAGAAGAGGAACAATCTTTCACACATCATTCAAAGATATTTTCACACACTTAAAAGGAAAAGGAAAGTGGGAAGCCCCCATCACCTGCTTATCTCATACACTTCAGAGTTGTTAGTGAAAACCAAAGACACTAAGAAAAAAATGATATGATTCATTCGCTACCTTGAGGTAGTTTGAATAAAAAATTGTAAAGCTGTTTTTTGTTAATAAAAGAAGGTAAAAGCAAGACAATCTCAAAACTTGTTGGAATGCTCCAGTGGGATTGTTGTAACGAGGGTTGTACTGTCATTTATCAATCGGCAGACTCCACTGTTTTGTGCAATTTTAAGATTGGTTACCAATAAACTCTAGATTAATTCCAATTTCAATATTTTTGTTCACTGAGCTGCGGAACAAATGTGCAATTCATTGCCCTTGAAGGCTAAATTTACTAGCAGGTGTTTATTAAAACCACCTGCAGAGCCTAAATAAGAATGCATGTGTGTTCTGTTCTGCATGTCCTATAAGCGTCCCAGAATCCAGACACAAAAAACAGTGCAGGATTTAATAGTCCTCCATCACTAGAATCAATTGAAATAAAGGGCAGAGCAGAACATAATGGTGTTTTTAAAGCCCCACTCCGACTATATTTTTTCCAACTGTAAAATCGTTCCCAGTGGTCTTTTAATTCTGATTATGCAGTTTTTAAGGCAAAATCAAAAAGCCTGTGTCGTTTTATAAGACATTTTTACAGCAGCGCAGCAGAAGTTCATCAGAGATGCTCAGAACTTAGCTCTGATAATTTTCCCATCAGACCTTTGTTCATACTGTCCCTAGCTTATGGCACCTCACAAGCCCAAGCTTTAGCGTAGAAAAAAACAGTGTCCAATATCAGCGCTATTTGAGCCAGATGGCAGCTCAGAGGACGAAAACGAAGACGTCAATGTATCCATTTGGTCCACGTCTTCTGTCCTGTTGTTCTTCATCAATCCACTGGGGGCAGTAGAAGTGCTTTTCCTGCTAATTTCATGGGAAAGTTTAGCTTACACTTATTGACTCAATTTAGACGGCTAGTTTTTTTTTCTTTTAATAGGGTTTTTTCTGAACCTGTAATTAGTCATCCAGCTATGTTATTTGAACTACTTTTTTAATATAGTTTAAAAAAATCTACTAATAAGAAAAGGAAAATTGACTTGCCAAGAATAAAAAAGTTCTAGTCACTAAGACATAGTTTCTTGAACTAAGTTTATTTAGTATTAAAACACATTCTTAATGAGATTATTTTTCTTGCAAGAAAGAAAATAAGAAAAAAAATCTTAAAAGAAAGGTCTATTTACTTTCTTAATAATATTTATAGTGCATTAATTTCAACATTTATTTACATCATGAATTTAATTTAGTCTTTTTTTAATTTTTTTTCAAAATTCGTTTTTTTATTAGGTAAAGTCAAATATATTTGACTTTCCACGGCTTGTTAACTGTTCCATTTTTTTCTTTACATTTCTTTTAAAACTGCTTTTCAGTTCTTTTAGTCAAGCTGAGAATTCCTTTTGCTTTCCTTCTTTTAAATAGTTTCATGAATTTGTTTTGAACTTTTCTAAATTATTCTGTCCATTTTTGGTTCTTAGCACTTTGTTAGAAATGTTTAGAATTAATCTTTGATTTTGCAATTTTCTGCAACATTTGACTTCTTTGTGTTAGTTTGCCCACGTAATCCTCAAAAACTTTTAACTTAAAAGAATTACAGATGCTAAGTATCAGGAAAATTGTTATTTTTTTTTAAATGAAGAACAAATATTTGTCTTTTTCTCCTCATTTGAGTGAAATTTACTATCAAACCATTTCAACATATTCATACTTTAACAAACAACTTCAAAATCTAACTTTTTTGAATTTCATCAATGGCAGCAACATTTTTCAGCTATAAGAAAATCGCTGTCCACAATGTATTATTTTATGCTTTCTGTATATTTAGATCTTTTAAAGTTATTGTAACAACCTAAACATTTTTAAAAAGTAAATAAAAAAAAGCATAAATGTGCTAGACATGGCTAAAAAGTTTCAAAACTGACCCCAGCAGATCTGCTGACTCATTAACGTGGTCCTCAGATACATAAACAAAATCACTTTACTGCACTTCCTATTGCATTACGAGTCATTCCTTCCTCTGTGAACCGCCACCACACCCGTATCAAAGTGTTTTCTTGCTTTGCAGCTCAAACCAATACTTCCCGCCTAATGCAAACAAAAATACCTTGCTTCATATTCCACAATCGCGTAGATTATGATATTGATCGTCTCCCTCAGTAAAAGCATTATAAATATTAAGAGCATTTCTCCATTAACGGCGAGTAGGAAACTGGCTAATGCTAATGAGCCTCAGAGTGCCCATTCCAGTCCATTAAAGGCTCTTAGCGCTGGGAAATGATTGTGTTTTTGTAGAAAGAAAAAAGTAACATGGCCACACAGATTCGGAATCAGAGGTTAATGAGAAATGATACTAATGGACTTTCTGAGCTTAAAGAGACAAAAAACAGGAGATTGGAAAAATAGGAAAATGTATTTGTTGCTGTAAACGTAAAAGACTCAATTTATTTGATGATCTAATTCGATTTGCACAACATGACATAAAAAGAAAAGCAGTTTTATGAAAAAGAGGAAAGTTACAATGTCAATGATGTGTCATGCATTTTAAAAGTTGCATTTGAATTCAATTTTTACGTCCTATTAATTCATATTGAACATCCAACCACTCATTTATCACTGTATCCAGATATTCATTCAGAGTATGTTAGCTTATGTATTAAATAATAGGTCGCATTAAAGTACTCCAAATGTATTGCTCCGTGCTTAGACATCAGACTGTTAAGCTTTTGTCAGTGATTCTCCATTTTAAACTGATATAACCCTCCTAGATGGATTGGGATCACAAATAAATTATAAATTAGACAATTAATTATTATTATTTCTTTAACAATATTCACTTATATAACCAAAAAAAAAAAAAGACAACCGCCATGTCTATTCCTTTAAAAATCAAGGGCATAAATCATGACAATAGAGATGATGCAAAAACTGACAAACCAAAACCTGGTCTCGCTCCAATTGTCTTTTGATCTAATTTAGAAGTGGTCCCAGTACTCCCAACCTAATATCACTGGCGCAACAAAAAAGGTGAGCGATTTTGAAGCTATCCAGCTGTACAGTTTTGAGCCAGATTCCAGCTCAGATGAGGAAAACGAAGACGTACATGGATCTATTTGTCTGCTGGTGAATGCGTCAGAATGGAGTGGAGCAGGGAGCTTGTAGCTTGACGATTGTAGATTTTACGTAAAAACTACAAACTTTTTCAAACTGCCTTTATTGTCTGCTCCTGATTCACAATTTGAATAGAAAATACTGAGAAACACAGTTTTAATCTTATCTTTATATGCATTTGTCATCCATCATGAGAAAAATGCATCAAGAACATGTTAAACATTTCACTGGAGTGGGTCTTTAAAACCCAATTTGACACACTTGCTAGTTGTTTTCTTTATTTGCATCATTCATGCTTGGATGGAGAGTTGCTATAGTTAGAATAATTTATGCAAAGAAAAAAGTTATTAGTTAGGACATGCTATATCGGTTTTGGGGGGAATTGTTTAAACAAACACACATTGTGCAATAAAGAACCCTCTTGTGAAAAGGTCTGACAAGGGTCAGAGCATTAAACAAAGGCACAGGGCGAACAATGCGTTATGAATGGAGTGTTTAGAGGGGTCAGGCCTCTGGTGCTTAAAACTGAAGCGCTACAAAGGAATGCACATGGGGCTGTGTAAGGAAAAAGGGAGCGGATGGGTGGCAGAGTTGGAGGTAGGGTCAGAGGGAACTACCTGTCTCTTGAGTCCACAGGAGACTGAGGGGTGAGAAAAGGAGAGAAATACAATAAGAACAGGGGAGACGGAGGGGAGGGGAAGGAAAGACCATCCAGGGGTGAATGTTAGCTTGAGAGAAAAGAGCTGGACTGTGTGTGTGTTTGTGAGGGGTTGTAGGGCAGTGAGTACCTGTCTGGAGAATCAGTGTTCCCCTCCGACCTGTAACGTTACTCCGACTGCATTGTTCGGCGACGGACAGAACAAGACACAGTCAGGAACAGCCAGCCAAGTCAGGGGATCGAATTATTCTCAGGGAGCAAAGATTTACCCAGAATCCCCCCCCACCTCGCCCAGCCCACCCTCATCTGGCCACATTCTCCACCTTTCTTTCGCCTCCCTCTCTTGCTCCCCTTCTTTCCGCCTCTCAATCCTCCTCTGTGGAGCAAAGTGATCCCCAAACTATTCCTGCTTAAGCTCAACGGCCAACATTCATTCCTCCTCCACGCACAGCCACACAGAAAGGTGTAAAGACAAACACATAGCAGCACAAGCTCCGGCACATGCTCCCAAACCTCGACAAACTAAAAAGGTCCAAGTGGGAAAGTGCAGTTTATTCCAGGATTTAAGGAAGGTGAAGTGTTTCAACAAAAAACTAAAAAAGAAAAATACAGACAGATATTTTGCACAAATATTTACATTTAGAATATTATTTGAATTTGCGTATTAATAAACTGTAATCCTTTTTAAAACTATGTTTTTCAGAAATGCGCAGACGGTGAATGTTTGCAGTCTGCTGCAGCCTCCTGCGCGCCTCTCCAAGGCATTTCTCTGTATATACGCGGGTGTCAGCTTACGCTTCATGTGGATATTTGTCACTCTCAAAGCACATCAGTCATATAGACATGTATACATACCTATACATAAATCAGGCCAACTTTTTGGTTTCAACACTTTGCATCTCTGGACACATTTAGGAGAAAAACAGTAAAAAATGTAGCATTGTTTCATAAAATCCATATTTCACTGATTTGGACAGGACTGACAAGACATTTATCATTGCTTTGTCATCAGCAGTTCACGTTAGATTTTTTGCTTCTTTCTGACCGCTGATGAGATTGTTGAACGTAAAACAAAAAAAATAATTTAATTCCTCCATTGTGTAAAGTGTGAGTAACAACACCAAATAAATCAGGCTCATCCGATAGAAAGAAAAGCAGAAGAACGTTAAAGAAAAAGTAAAATTTTTTCATAGCTTTCTTATTCATGAACTTGTAAAGCCTAAAACAGTGGCAGATTTTCCATCAGACTATCTCTTCTCCGCTAAAAGTCAAAGGAAAGATTCAGACGCAACCATTTGCCTCAGTGATCAGCAACTAGATTAGAGGTTTGTTCTTGAGCAGCAGACCAAAGACAAACAACAGCCGTAGGCAGGGTGGGATGGGAAAAGCAGCGACCCAAAGGTGAGTGACACAGCTCAGCCCGTTATACCCCGAGATTAGCTCTTTGTGTCCCAGTGTTCCTGGCAGTAATCAAAAGACCAAAGCAGGGCTAATAGTTAAAAATAAAGGCTCTAAAAAGGTGGGGTGAGGTTAGTGGGTGGGCTAGATGAGGTCTTTTTTACTGCGCCCCCCTCCACCAAACACACACTAATTAGCTGACATTGAAGGTGGAGAATCTAGAGGAGTAAGAGAAGATAGAGGAGAAAGAAACGTGAGAGCAGAAAGGATGAAGGAGGAGGTCAAGAAGACTATCCTACTTGAGGGTCTCATCAACAGATGGAGAACAGCTAGCAGGGGGAGTTGTGGCTCGCTGCTGTCACAGAACACTGGGCAAAAACACACACATGTACACTGATGAAAACTGGAAAATCGTTACACACATTTGTGGCATTTCCAAGCAAGTGTCTATTCCATCTGCCCTGAAGCGTTCCATTCAACTGGTTTTACTCACCATCCATTCATAAAAAAGGTTCATGTGTCACTGTGTTCAACCTAAACATTTACATCAACAGTTAAATATTATGAAAGGCCCAACAAGACAACAAAAATGTCACCAAATTGCAGCCAGAAGGGGAGCCACATCTAATAAACAAACTTGAAAAGTTTTCAGTCATTCTTATATGAAGCAAAAGTTTTTTTTTGTTGTTGTTTTTATCTTTTTTTATCTCAGTCAGTTTTACATAACACAAAGTGTCTTTTCTGAATGTCATTTTAAAGGGCCTATATCATTAAGCCTTTCAGAATTAGCTTTATCCATATATATGATAATATATTACCTTTGTCACACTAAAAAACATTTTTTTCAATGAAATATGAGTTATTTTCGTGAGCTCTTTTTACCAGAAGTAAGACAACTCATTCTGAGGCAACGCCTTTCACTCCATGTGGGTGCTGTCCATTTCAAGACGTCAACCTGGAGCCGACCTTGGCACTGTGTCTGCATTTCATCTACATAAAAAAAGACAACATCTGAACTTTTGCAAAGATGGATGTGCAAATTGTGCATTTAAAATGAAAGGTTTTGCCAACCATAGTTAGTTCTCTTAGTTCTAAGTGGGTGTGAGCCTGGGGGCGGAGCTGCCAATGAAGACTCCTTCTGGAATTAAGTTGTTCTCACATTGTGAGAACCCGCTCCTTTTCATGGATTGGAAGGGGCTGGTGTTTAGAGAACACGGTTTTACAGGAATGGCCATAGATGTGTGCATGGATCAAAATACCAACTGGGGTTGTTTAACACTTTTAAGCAAAAAATAAAAAAGAAGTTGCTTTTGCATGACACAGGCCCTTTCAGGCACAAAAATACAATTGAATTTTTTTATTTTTTTTATTGTTGAAAATAAATTCCGGCATCAACGAGTTAATACTCAGGCTCTGTAATGAACTCTAGAATCAGTAAAGAAAAACGTTTTGATTTGATCAGTTTTTCACACCCAAAATTTTCGGCTTCCATCAAGTCAGTCCCAAAATAATTTTGAAAAAGTGACAGTGTTGTTTGGGTACAACACAGAAGGCCACCACCAATTACGCCAAAGCTTTCAAAAGTATTATGCACAATGCATGGGGTGACCATGAAGCGTCAAAGCAGGGACCTCAGAGCCGCAGACAGGAGGCAGGGGTAACCTCAAAAAGCATCAAATTAGCCTCCAAACACCATCCCAGTGGACACAACTAACAACCACCTCCATGGCAGCTTGCAGCATCCTGTAAACACTGTCCGTCTTGGCTACCTTTTATTTGAAAGGTGTCACAAACAATGGCATGCAGGCATTGTAAACATCTGAGCTCATGACAGGCTTGAGTTGCACAACTGCTAACTTTGTCCTGGAAATCTGAGGAGAGTGAAACTAAAATGCGATTTGACACAAAATAAACCATTATGGGTCACCAAGGGAGCTGCACTGGGAGGTCATGGGCTTTGCCAAACTTGTAGACGGGGAAAAACAGGGGAGGGTGGGAGAGGCAGGGTGGGCCATGGTTGTGTGGGGTTGGAGAATAAGGCATGCTGGCTGCATTCCTTGGACATTTCTGCAAAAAAAGAGGAAAAGATCAGATAATCTTTAAAAAACTGAAATTAAAGCGTCTCCAGGAAATGAGATACGCTGAGTCAGGAGAACAGCGAGCACTGTTTGACGGATTTGTCAGAGTTACATATGCACAGCGGGAGACTGTGTTTATTACACTTTGGTGTGGAGTCAACTTTTTTTTTCCCTCAACATGACTTTATTTTTGTGACAAGTGAAATGGCAATTCTCAGCCTAGAATTCACAAACGCACACACTATTTCTGCCAGGATCATCATGCATACTGCAGCTCTGTGGACCCTCTGCTGCCATGTGTCTGTGGCAGCTCAGAGATAAATAAAACAAGCTTTGATCAATTGAGAAATAAGCAAAAGAAGCAGATGAAAAATGTCATATTTTACCAAATTTGTACTGGCTTTGTAGGCTTGTATTTTCAGGTTTTATGCACTTGGATGCTTATCCTCTGTCATGGTGCCTCTGTCAGTCTCCTCCCCCTCTCCACTCTCCCCTCCTCTCCACCTGGCTGCTGATCATCCCCAGCTGCAACCACTCATCTCGTCTCCTCACCTGCCTACTTAAGGAGCTCCAGGACCTTCATTCCCCGCCAGTCCGTTGCCCCTGATGGTGCATATTCGACCACCTCGTCTACGCCACAGTCTTGCCACGTTTTTGCCGAGACTCTGTCTAAATACCTCTCTCACTCTCTCTCAGGAATCTCCTACCTCGAGTGGTTGCATGTTTTTCCCCACTTCCGGATCTCCAGTCGGGTCTCCTTCCACGGTCACACCACGAGCCTCTGCCTCTGCTTCACGTTCCTGCGTCCAAGACGGCCATCTCCCTCTTGGAGGACAAGATCGCCTACTACGCCTCCAACCTCTGCCTCCTGCTCGGAGCCTGCTTCCTGTCCTGTTCAGGACCCAACCTTCTCACCACATTATTAAAATTATTGCCTTCCACGCTAGACCTCTGCTGTGTTTCTTCCGGGTTCCAGCGTCTGGGTCGCTACGTGTTCTGTAGTCATGACATCCTCTCTAAAAATAAAATGTAGGTGAATAAATTAATAATAAAAAAATACATCTATAGTTAAAAAATGATAGTTTACAAGATACTTCATATACATTTTGCATAGAAAAAAAAGAACAAATCAATTTTAATATATTTTTGTCCAGTTTCAAGAATTCTTAGACTTTAAAATACAGAATTGAACTAAAATATTGTTTCTGTTTTACGTTTGAGTATGTTTTAGAACATAACAGATATTAATAATAAATATATAAATAAAAAATAGAGTTACCCAGCAGTGGCAAATCAAGTCTAAAAAGTCGTTAGAGAACTTTATCTCACATCCAGATTTTATTTTGAAATTGGATCCAGAGCTCCTCTGACTGAAAAGAGAGACACATATACTGTAGATCACAAGGACGTCATTCTACTGTGGAGTCTATCGAAAAAGAAACAGTACAGTCGGTGTCTGTAACAGTGACAGCAGCCGCTTTATTGACTAGGGTTGATATGTGATCTGGGTGTTCTGCGGGGCTGCGCTCTGACCTTTGACTCTACAGCCCTCAGGCTCGGCCCTTGTGCCCACTGGCAGATGTGATTTACTGGAGCAGACTGTCCTTACAGGGTGACAGCTTGTTAGAGCTCTCCCCACATCTCCGTCGCCACCACTACAACGTCCATCTCAAGCATGGAAACTCCGCCTCCGGTACCTTTGCTCCTGTTGTGAGTTTGTCTCTCTGCTCCACCCTCCAATCTTTGGTCCCAGGAGGGATTCATTAAAAGGCTTCTTCTCCTGTCCCCTTCAATGACTGGCACCATCAACAACCAATATGCTCCGCCCCTCTCTGTGCAGCATTACTATAGGGCCACATGAGTGTGAGGGAACAGCTGGGAAAAAGGGTGGAGGGTGAAAAGCTTTTGCACCTAAAACATCCTCTTCTAACCTTAAAGACGAACTAGAGCAGTAGTAACCAGGGATCCAATGATTCACTTTCTCCTGATTTTTGGGTCACAATTTTGTTTCAGTTTGATGTATGATTTGTGTATTAAAAAAAAAAAAAGGAAAAATATTTTTTTCTCTTTACCTACAAGCAAGAAATAGTAAACACTCAAGCCCAGTGGAACTGTAGTAAAACAAGAAATACTAAATTCTTAAAATTAGTGCAACACTTGTTTGAGACTTTCCTGATATTAATCAGGGATGCAACAATTCACTTATCCCAAAATTCACTTTAATGGTACAACATATCATTCAGTCTTTGATCCCTAACTAACTAGTTTTGGGTGACACTAGTTGTCGCATTTGCTCAGCTGTTGATTTTCTTCTTTTTGACATAAAGGAGATTTCCTAAACTTCAGTGTTAGATTAACCAAAAATTACTTTTTGTGTGCTTACCCTTTGTAATAAGACTCACTTCAATGGAAATATTGTTTTTTGGTGCCATTAACATGTTCTTGAGGCATTTTTCTCATGATGAAGGACACGTCTTCAATTCAATTCAATTCAATTTTATTTATATAGCCCAATATCACAAATTCAATTTGCCTCATTGGTCTTAAGAAAACTGAGCTTAAAATTGCATTTCTGAGTATTTATGAATCAGAAGCAGATGAAAAAATGCACAAGCTCCCTGATGCATGCAGTTTTAGACAAATAGATCTGCATTCATTTTTGTTTCCCTCCTCTGAGCTGGCTCAAAACTTTATGGCTGAATAGCTCCTGTCAGGAGAAAAAAGCTCTGTCCCCGCCTTCTCCCGTATACTAACGCACTACATCTCCCCCATATGCCGCTCACTTGACTCTCATTTGACAATCACCCACGTAAGTCTTAAGCAGCAC
Source organism: Oryzias melastigma (assembly GCF_002922805.2). NCBI lineage: Eukaryota > Metazoa > Chordata > Actinopteri > Beloniformes > Adrianichthyidae > Oryzias > Oryzias melastigma. Next base: position 23,629,529 of record NC_050514.1, read on the forward strand.
ACAGAACCCCGATCTGTACGAAGTATTGTTTGTGCCACTTTCCTGCATACTGAGCGTTATACCCTGACCTGTCTTCTTATGCTCCTGATCCTGATTCTCGCCCGACTCTGTCTCTGCCCTCGACCAATGCCTGGACTCCGAACCTTACCTGCCTCTCTGATATTGCTAAGCCAGCACCTGACCTCTGCCTGCCCAACCCTGGTTTAGCTTTATGGACTTTTAGCTGTGCTAATAGACCTACTGCACATGGAACCAGGCGTCTGCCTGTGTGTGACAGCTCAGATATTGCTCGCTACTTTTCTTGTTAGATTGGGGGTGTGAGGGGCTGTAAGCTAGCGGAAGAGCGTGTAAGCAGAATGCTTTGCCATGGGTGATGGGAAGGGGGCACGGGGTTGTCTTGCACCAACAGTCTTGCCCAAAAGCCAGAAGTATATTTCTAATGAACTACTACTGCTCTGCAGAAACTATGTCCTAGAAACTGACAAAGGGTTTTTTTTTATTTTGCTTAAAAACAGCTTAATCATGACTTAAATACCACTGAGAATGCTTAAAAAATAGATCAGATTATGATCGGGGTGGGTCTTTGAGTAAACCTGAAAAATAAGAAATCACATTTAAGCTATGTATTAAATTCTTATTTTTAAAATGGTTAACTCAATAAAGTTTGTTTATTTTTCCAAAAAACACATTTTTCTCTGCTGACTTTTTAAGCCCCACAAAAATGGTATTCCCGACCAAGTCCGTATCTGCTGTGGATAAGTGGAAGGAAAACAGTCAGTGCTCGCCAGAGAGGTGTCACTTGTTCTCAGTATTAGCAGTGGTGTAGATAAGAAAACAGATGGGACAGAAGAGGTCAGAGGGCCATGCTATGCCTGACAGGTTTGTTTATTTGGCATGTCTCTGATATCCTGCTTTCCCCCCCTCCACGCCCGCCACTGACTCTGCCTACAGCCTGACCTGGAAGTGACCACGCAGAGATGGATCAAGGCCACTTTTCACCAGGAGAGTCAACACTAACCGCCCCACTCACCACTCAGGCCAACTCAAAACACATGGAGCAAGTGTGGACTTATTACCCCGACTTTGACAAGAATAACAATTGACTAATTTGTACTTGCATGGCTGGATGGAGCCAAGTTACTGTAGGAGAAATTTCAATGAAAACAAACCTGGTTGACACCGATGTTAAATATATGTGATGGATTTATTTTGCAACGCTACATGTGAATGTCCTTGTTTTGTGGAAGTTGTTTGATCATTCCAGGAACCTACCATCTCAAGAAAAAGCACTCCAAACACCAAAACCTCTGTGTGAGGCCCGAGGTCCTTGTGTCTGAGGGAGGCCAGGGCTGATAACCTCGCCCGGGCACCAGCAGATAAGACTAAGATCCCACTAACACTGCGGTAAAGAGCCTCTAAGGAAGATAAACTGGATCCAACAGATTCCTGGAGATTCTTTCAGTCAAACTCATTTCCTTGAATGACAGATGGCAAAGAACAGATGGCTGAAGTTTGGAGAAACTGCGAGAATTTAGGAAAACTCCCAAGTTTCAATTACAACCTTTTTAGACATGAATGCTTATGATCTATGTAATGTTTAAGCAGCTGGTTTTATCTCTGTCTATTTAAGACCCGTGCACAAAAACATTCCCTTTGCAATTCTAAATAATTCAGTTTCATTTACTTAAGTCATAAGAACCTAAGGTGACAAAACAGAAGAACATCAGAAATGTGTTCTGTTATGGAGCTAAATCGGGGCCAAAACTATTTTAAAAAAAGAGTTGAAAGTTGAAAAAAGATTTCAAACTGTAAAATAAGTTTTGAAATTGAAAGTTTGAGTTTTAAAAATGCTGAAAAAAATATAAAGGTGAAAACAATTAAGTTGATTTTAGAATAGCAAAAAGTTTTGGACATTTACCTTTTTTTTGGGCCAAACACCAATATTTTTTCTATTTGTATTATTTAGGTTTAAAATAATACTGGCCCCAATGTAGCTCCATATTCTGTGGTATATTCCTTGAAGGAAAATTGAGTCTGGGTTCTTATTATAATAAAAGTTGTAATTATCATCTGTTGTTCAACTGAAATTCCTGAAAAATCCAATCTTATTTTTACAAGATTAATAACCTTAGTCTTGTGTTAGGGTCGTCACCAACCCAGTTAATTTTGAATTGCATTAGAAAATGTCTTAAAATTAATGTATTCCACCAAGACTTTTTGAATTTGTCAACACTCTTAATTTCAATTTCAACTTAATTTTTAAATAGAATTTTGCTCCTAAAAAATTGATGATAGGTCATTGTTTTTAGTGTATTTTAAAGCTGATGTAAAACATGGGTCACAACCGACCCATTAACACCATGGATGATAACAGCAAGAGAACACAGGACGAGGGTTAAAATACAGGGAGTAAAAATGTAGTTTTTGCTTATTAAGATATATTTTTTAAGGAATGTAATTTCCAGTTTTTTTGTTTTCAATGTTGCAGTTGTCATTACTGCAACATTGATATGTGAGAAAATTGTTCAGAATATTTCAGAACATTTACAAAAGAATTAGCTATCTAGTGCCTTAACTATCTATATTCTTGACCAACCTTTTTTCATTTATGGTCTTTTTTTACATTAGCAGCAAATAGTGCTACTCGATATTGTCAGTTTCTACTAAAAAGAAGTTAAGTGTGGAAAGTTTTACATCTTTTTCTAACATTTTGTAGGGCTGTTGGAAGCAACACAAGTTTTTTTTTTCTTTTTACTTGTTTAAGGAAAAATCTTAATTTGGATCCAATTCCCTACCTATATCAGCAATTCCTTGAGCATATAAAAAGTTTCAATTAAAAATGTCAATTTATTATATTTCAAGTTGTACTCAAATTATTCAAATGCAAAACAGATTCAATTTAAAATTTAAAAAGCCATTTTTACAGTAATATGCCACTGCAAACTCTTTTTTAAACTCTGACATCATATATTTGGAAATACTCGTACGTTTTTATTGAAAGGGCATAGCACAACACTTACATTTCTTCAAATGTCTCATAGTGGAGGAGAGATAATCCCTCCAGCTCTAAACAGATGAGGGAAAATCAAAAACAAAGCAGCGTTAAAAACAACCAAAACATCTGCAGGGCAGCCACAGAGGCAGCGAGAAAATCACGCACACCCAGATCCAGCCAAGCAGATGGTTTGTCTCTGCCATCTCTCTCTCTCCCTCACACACACTCTTCCTTTACACGCACACACACACACCCATGCACGCACACACAAGAGCAGGAGCGAGGCTTTCACAATGCAGATCAGCCCACGGCCCAGGAGGAAGATAGTGTGTCTGTGAGCGGGTTTGAAACATCAGACGGCTTTCACACAGTCATCTATTAAGTTGTTTACTCTAATTCCAACATACCATCCAATGCAATTTGAGGAAAGTGATTTAAGTTGTCTTCTCTACTTCTAATAACAGAAAACCACAAAAGAAATGCTTCACTGTACTGTGAACGTGCTGAAAGACTGGAGCGTAAATCGCTTTAAACTGCAGAAAGACAAAAACACAGTGTAACAGAAGAAATGAATTCAGCAGAGAGAACGCCGCAGTCAAATCTGAATGTCTGTTTCTCTATAAATTCTTGTAATGAGCTCCGTCTCCGGGAGGCTTGTTCAGACAGTGAGAGCCGACTCCTGTTTAGACTGGGCCAGCGCCAGCCGTCCCCTCACTCCGCCTCGGTGGTGACAGGTGAGAGCCGTCAGCTGACTATCATCACAGTCACCCCCAACAACACAGCAGTCAATCCATCACTCCTGTCTGCTCGAGTTAAGAAATACTGTGGGACAAATAAAATGATTTTTTTTATTTATTTGGTTTAATTGGACTAATTAAAATATTGGTAGAATTTAAATGCTTATTTACATCCTTTCGATTTTGCAGGTACCTTCTTGAAATCGATGCTCACATCATTTCTGTGCATTCTAATTTTTTCCTTATAAGATGCTTAAAGGTGTTTTGGATTTCTATTAATCTTTTCACTTGTTAGCTTTCTGCTCTCTACAGTGTTAACGGTCAATTTTGACCCGTGTCTTAAATCAGCTTTAAAATACTTAAAACAAAAACCTATCCATTTTTTTGTCATCTCTTGTTCATCTTGTTAGGCTTCCTTATCCATGGAAATATACGTTTTATTATTTTTTCTGTAGGTCTCTGGGTCCTTAAAATTTAGTAATTCCTCTAGATTTCAATAAAAACAAAACAAAAAAAATAACCTCAAAGAAATCATGTAAATAAAACAAAGGTTATTGTGTTGCTTGAATTTTACTGAGGGGTTTAGAACACATCTCTGAAACGATTTTGCTTGATCTATTTTTACATTTTTAAACTTTAGGGGCTTCTATCGTGTAATTGGTAAGTTTTGGCACATTCAAAAATAAATCTATATTTTTGTCAGAAATAGAAATTCAATCCAAACACACCGAAGCACAAACAACCAACAAAACAAACTTGTTATTTTAATTTGGGCTCTAATTATTGCTTTAAAAAGTTATTTTATGTAACTGTGTCCAAACCAACCCCTGCACCAGTAAAGACATAATTTCTACCAGAGCATTTTAGAATGAAAAAGATGTTCCTGACAATTCAAAAAGTCTTAATGGAATACATTAATTTTAAGTGATTCTTGTATGCATTTAAAAACAAAAAGGGTCGATGCTGACCCTAACACAAGACTAAGTTTGACATTTGTGGTCCTGATTATTTCTCATTTTGGGTTATCTGGCTTTGCAAAATGTGTGTGCTGATTACCCAATTAAGTGTTGATTGAGTATTCTGACCAACAGCTTTCCGCTCCTCAAGGTTAACTGAGGATTGGTTGCCCAGGAAATAAATATACCAGACCAGATCCAGTTAAATAGGTCGTGGTTATAAATATTAGAGCTGATATTTAATAAATCAAAACCGTCCTTGCTTTCACCTCCTTCTTGAGATTTGTTAGGACAGTGCTTTCATTAAAAAATGTCTTTTAGGAAGTGACAATATAAACTGCTTATTTTTTTTACATAAAAAAAGGAATATTTTAGTGGGAAATCAAAAAACATCAGTACAAATACTGAGGAAGTTCCAGAAGTTGGAGAAAGTAAAAGTAAACGGTTAAATCCAGACATCTGATTGATAATATGAAGTCAAACTACAGTGTTGTGTTTTACATGTAAGTGCACAAAATCTCAATATAAAGGATAATCCAGCCACAACCACGCTTCTACCTGGTTTCTCAAACTCCCTGGGGTGCATGCTCTTTAAAGCTACAGATACACACATAAAATAAACATACACCACATCTGTGCAAGGCAAATGCACACACATAGGCCCTAAAAACATGTGAATGCACACTAACAGACACTCAGAGTCATTGAAATGTCCACTGTGACCCACCTCGCTCCCTCCCTCCATTTACTGCCTCTAAAAGCCTTTTCCATTTAACAGTGGGCCTGGGGCTGTGAGTGACAGGGAACAGAATGGACCTTATGTTGTCACTTTTGCAGCGCTGTGGCCTGGAGGGAAGCCTGGCACAGCAGTCTGTTCTGGTGGCAGGGCGGCTGGTGGGTTTGAAGGTGGGGGCGGTGTGGGGGTGGACAGTGCAGCCCAAACCTGCAAAAGCACAAAACCAACCACGCTTAGACATTGCACTGAAAGGCAGAGCAAAGCCACTTTGTCTCTTTTATATACACACTGAGTGGAGGTGAAGAGATTTCAGCTTGGTAGACTGACACCTGTGGGGAGACGGGCTGAGCGAGCGACTGACCACATCGATTGACCACAGTGACTCCTGCACCAGAACCTCCAGCAGAAAATCTGCTGCTTTTTAAGGCTTTTACATCATTCCTCTCCAACAGGAGAGACCAGAATGATTCCACAGCAAGGAAACATTGAGCTGACATCCTGCACTGTTGCCAAATTTTAAAACCGAGCTACATTCTGTTCTTAGAGTTTGTTTTTTTAGCATCAAATCTTTTACTTAAAGTTGGTTTAGAGAATATACAAGGGAGATGTTAGATAAGGAGCTTTAAAGTCCCACTCCAATCATATTTAATATTTTTTAAAAGCCTTTCCGGTGGACTTAAAATTATGATTTTGCTGTTTTTAGCCAAAACCCAAAAACGTGTGGTTTTCTGGGACATAGTTTCTGCAGAGCAGCAGATATGTGCATGCACATCCATCTTTGAAAAAGTTTGGATAATTTTCTTTGGAGAAACGCAGACCCAGCCTGCTCCAGGATGATGTCATGAGATGGGCGGCACCCACATGCAGCCGCAGGCGGAGCCTCAAGAATCGAGACGTTTCCTTTACAGGTAGGAAAAAACTCACAAAAACAACTATTTAATACATCATTTGTTTTTTAGTGTGCCAAAGGTAATATATGATCATATATATGGATATAGTTCACTCTGAAGGAAAAATCATGGGAAGGCCCCTTTACATCTCAATGTATCCCATGTGTCACATCTGTTAGTGAAAACTACACGAACGTCTTCTCACCAACCTAAAGTCAGTCAGGAGTTGGTATCACACCATCAGCTTTATAGGAAGTGACTCCAGGATCAGTACAATGTTTGTCACTACCAGCTGTGGGTTGTTTTGTAATTTCATCTTATCTCCTGTGAATGTTTATTTGCCCGTATTACACACACCCTTACAAAAAAGATCTTCATAGCATTGATCTGAGTTCAAAAAAGGCGTCTGATTACGCAAACCCAACGGCTTATTTTTTGCCTGTGATTCATGCGAGCCGTTGCTATGCCGGAGCTGCAGGTGCAGATGGCAAAAAGAGATACTTTCCATTTCCACAGAACTGTGGGTAAGAAACATTTCCATAAAACAGCTTTACTAAAGTAGTTGTGCTAACCGAATGGTCAACAAATAAAACAACTCGAGTGACCTAATCAGTCCTGATCTCTTTCAGTTTAGCAGGTTCTTGCCAGAAAATAATTGAGCAGAAAACATGGAGCAATTATGCTAGCGATGCTCCCTTTGTAACCTGCATGTGACAGCACGCCTCAGACTTGCAAGTGATTACTAAAAGATGAAAAAAGTTGTCAATGAATGCAAGCTGGAGGAAACTTCTCAAAAAGATAGTGGCCCATTGTTAAGCCCATGGTCAGGGTGTCTTCCTCTATTACAATTTTATGAATGACTTATTTATGGTCTGGTTACTACAGTGTGGGACCAACTTGTCCAGTATTCAGGTATGTAGAAATGAAGAAGATGTGTGACACTGACTGATGACTAGGTGTGGAAAGGGGGTGACAGGTAGAGGACTGGCTATACGGGTCACTTAAAGATTCTCTAAGAAATTCAGACAGACTTTTGCTTTAGTGAAACTCAATCTTTCCTCTGAAGTAATATTAACGTTTTTACAAAAATCACCTAAAACTGTGGGAAAATTTTCTGTCATAATCTTGGGAAAAACAGGTATTAATTCCAGGATATAAACAGGTCGGACCTGCACTCCTCTTCCTCATTTTCTCCAAAGATAAATGGCTAATCTTCATCGTCTATTCAAACCAGGTTCCAATATATATATTTTTTATATTCCTCTTTTGTCCCCATGTTGTGACAGGCATCTAAATTGATTAAGCTCTGCCCCAGGATCTGACACTACACCGTGTTGCTTTCTATTTGTTGATTATTATTGATTTTCTTTGATACTTCATTTAAAAATCAATAGTCATAGCAGAAGAAAAATAGGCACAGTTTACACATACTTTAACATACTATTGTGTAACAACGGAGGCTGCAGTTTTGGCAGTGGCCACCAAAGCAGCAGCCAATTATAAGGAAAGCTCTTAACAGGTGAAAGAGAGAGGTCCCAGATCGATTCCGAGCTTTCTCCTCCAATCACAGAAAGTGGCCATAAATTAAAGCGCATCTGTTTTGTTGTGAAGACAGACATGAAGCATGGTGGCAACTTTTTATTTTATTCACTATTTGTTGGTATCCTTTGGTCTTTATTCAACCCCCACCTAAAAAAGACTGCTCTATCCTCCATTATTGCATGACAGACAGAAAGGACAAGTGTCAAATAACAAGCTAACGGTGTGCCTACAGCGTGATATATCAGGGAAACTTGACCTGTCTCACCGCCACTTGAATTTACAATGGCAGTGTAAAGTAATTTACTGTAAGTTATGTTGTGCCACTTCTTGGATCAGCCACTCTTGCTGTATTACTCCAGACTTATTATGTATGAGGTGTCTGTGTGTTTCCAATAAAGAAAACAAAGAAAACGATGAATAAAAATGAAACAAAAAAGTATGAAACCTAGGAAGGCGTGAACATTAAATCTCCATTTAGAAAATGATGAAACAGTATTTCTAAAGAACAACAAACAGGTCCCCTGTAATGTTTATACATGTCATTTGTGAACAAATAATGTTGTCACAACTGTAGGATCAGGAAGAGGAGAGGCTTTGGGGACAATTTAAGTAATTTTGGGATCCTTCTTACGCTCCGATGCTCTAACAGACTGAATTCTGAAATAAAATATACCAAACCATCTTCAACAAGCATTCATAAGTTGGAGTTCCTTTCACCTCATCATTACAGCTCATTTATAATTATAAAACATGGTCAAATAAGCCAGACAAACAAAACAGATTATCCAAAAGTTAAAAACTCTAGAGCAAAAAAAAAACTGCTTTGGAGTGAAAGTATCCCTCAGTGGTGGTTTGATTTACATTATGTTGCCAATAAGTTCCAGAATTGATTCAATTTAATTCACCAGAGTCTGGATTGATTGGATTCAATTTTGTTTTTTCCAATTCTTTCCACTCAATTCAATTCAATTACATTTCAAGCTACCTGGTTTACACAATTAGACACACTTGTTTAGAAATACATTAATAATGTGATGTATATTTTTTTGAAGATTTAAAAAAAAAAAAAATCTGATACAGTTCATGCAGAAAATGTATTCATGGAATTATAATGAGATTGTAAATACCATACAGTGTTACATGGTTTCTCAAACAGAGATGTTCCAACAATTGTTCTGCTTCTCCTGGAGGACGTTTCAGTTTGGCCACTAGGTGTCAATCCTGCTGTAGCATTACATTTTATTCCAGAAAAGAAAGAATGAGGAAAAATAATGTTTTTAAGCCTACAAGTTGTTACTTTAAAAAGTATTTACTTAGAAGAGTTTGTAAATTTATGCCTTTGAATATATAAAGATGTTCCTTTAGTTAGCAATGTATGTTTACGTCGACCGAGCGCTAGCATCAGCCGTCTTATGGGAAATTCCATTATACGTTAGCATCAAGTTGGCGGACTTTAGCATTATGCATTGGATCAATCCACTCTTTTATAGATTGATTATTGATCTGTTAAGCTTAGATCGATTCAGATTGGTTTTATCAATCCAGCCCTAGTATCCATGCTTTATAAATATGAACTAGTTTTCTAATTCAGTTGTTGACTTTTTGCCTTGAAGGTGTGGAAAGTAAAAGAAAGTAACCTTTAAAAATACAAAAAAGTAGCAACTTTTGAGGAAATAAATGCTGCAGAAGATCCCAGATTTGACAGGATCTGCTTGGAGTGAAATTTGAGAGGTCTGCTTTTAATTTGGACAAGAATCTTCACCCACATTTATCAATTGTTAACACGTGTAATCTGCAAATCATTTTATTTAGAAATTTTAAGAACTTGAATTGTGTCTTGGTTTTAAGAAGTTGCTTTTGTTCAGCATTTAGTAGTGGGATGTCTTCTATTTATCCCTACTTTTCTTTCATTTTTGTACTCACCTTTCTTCTCCCCTCTCCACCCTCATGTCACCCCTCTCCCAAACTCAAGCATGCAGAACAGAGCATGCAGGTCTTCTCTAGCAGACCTGAACGCTCTTTCTCAGAGTTCTCACCTTTCACCCGGGGTTAACGTGAGGCGGCATCACTTTGGCCCCCGAGCCCTGGAGAGACCAGAACACAACACCGTCCTGACGAGCCGAGCTGTATGGAGAGTCAGCAGCGTGGTGAAAGATACAGGCTTGTAGAAAGAAAGCAGGAGAACAAACAGGTGACCGACATCAGAGTCCAGACTAGGATGTGACATGGAGACAAAAAGGCTGGTTTGAGTGTAGGGCTGTCAAGGCTGATGGTGTCAGTTTGTGAATGAAGCGTAAATGAGGAAGAGGTTTGAATAGTTTGCCTGTATTAAATAAGGAGCTATCTAAATTGGTTTCATACCAGACTTGGGAACACACATTTAAGCAACCACTGCCAATGAAAACTCTATGTAAATGCCCATATATGTATGTTTCAGGCTTCTGTGATTGAATTTCTTGCATTAACACATCACTACACAAGTTTTAGATTAATTTTCAGGCTCTACATACAAAATATGCTGCAACTGACTGTGTGTTGAATTTTGACCTTTATCAGGTGCTACGTCTGACTTTCCACCCTGATCCCTAACTACTAAAAAACTATATAGTTCAGGACTATCTGGTGTTCTGGATTTTATAGCAATTTGAACACAATGCTCACTATTTTTCTTTCTTTTTTTTAAACACTGATATGACATCACAGATTTCACAAAGTGAAAATCTAATTGATACAAACTTTTCAAGTCTTTTTGTGACTGCACTGTTTTCTGATGATGAAAATTTGGAGGGTTATTACAAAATTACTTTCGAACATGTTTTTTTATAAAAATTGTTCAACTGCAATGCAATATGGTCTATATTACAAATGTGGTGAGCGTCGATGCACAATGGTTTTTTGCAAAGACTTCTGGGTAATTTCTGGTGCACTCGATTTTGGAAATGTAGATTTTGACAGCTCTATAAAATGGCAAAAAACACTATATAGTGCACTATATAGTCAGTAGGGAACTAGTACCTGACATACCCAGGGACTTAAATTTGGTAGTGACGTAAGGGTAGCATCCTGTATAATACACAGAAGTGCCAGATGTTTGAAAATTGATCTCAGAAGACAAAAATAATTATTTGGTTTATGCCCAGATGGAATTATTTGACTCCAAGGCCGAATCCGAATTTTTCCCCTACCCCTATTTGTTTTCCCTACATAAAGTTGATTTTTTAAAGGGGTAGCCTTAAGGACTGTTGAATGTGTATCCCTCCGCCTCCTTCATCCGCATCACACTGTGCCGCTGAGGATGCATCTCTTCATGTGGGTATGCTCTGAAGAAGTTTACATTTAAATGTAAATTATGACTTTTGTTATAAAACCAATGTTGTTATGTATTTTCTGAGCGCTGTCAGCTACGTGCAACGTAGATGGATGGCAACTATTGATGACATCATCAAGGCTTAGTAAAGTCAAAATTTGAAGGCACCATTTCTCTATAACTCTCAATTTGGGGGGCTGAATAGTTAGAGGAATAACTAATTTTATATATTGGAATAGAAATGTGAAAGAAAAAGCCTAGAGTGAGATTTTTACAAGATTTTGCACCAAGACTCTTCCAAGTACGGTACATGCTCTAATATCAGGTGGCGACAATCCATTGTGAACACTGTATGCTTAAAGCACGTTCTCCTGTTTAGAGTACGCGTCTCATGCCCAGTGTGTATGTAGAATAACAGCAAAAAGAACAAAACAGATGTTTCTTCACCTATATCTCACAGCTTATTCTCCAGAATTCAAGCACCACTGGCTTGTACAGCCCTGTGATTCTACAAATGTGTGCCAGCAGAGGCAGCCCAGTCCCCCCGCCCCGCCTCCAACAGGAGTGCCAGATGCTCAGTAATCTGTGTGAAAGGCGATCCACCACTTAATGGGATTGTTTCTGTTGCACCTTAACGAAGAGGTGGCCATCAGAGCAGAGCTGAGCATTCGTCCTCCGTAACTGCTGTCCTGGGACCTCAGGTGGACACTGGGTGAAGACACACGCGGAGAGGGTCAGGGGGGGAAGGGGTGGTCCTCACACCTCAGAATCGTAAAACGGTCCTGAGCTGCTCTCCTCGCAGCATGCATTGTCTTAAAACAGATGGCTGACACAGCGACAAGAAAGAGAGAGATGATACGGCTGAAATGGGTGAAAGCCTTTGAACATACGGAGGCCTTATTATCCTAGATGACTTATATACTCTCAGGCTATATTAAACAGATGTTTATGAGGATTTCATGAATTTTTTTTTTGTTTTAGCTAACGACAAAACTTTTGAAGAGCTTGCATACAACCTTCCACTTGGATTTTCTTAATTGAGGGAAATAAGAATCCATTTCAACTGTTTACACCATTACTGATTTAACTAAAAATGTTCATTTTTAACACCCACCAGAATAGGAATAAGAAGTACTTTAAACATGTGATTTTCTTTAAAATGCCACCCCTATCATTTTTGGTCAATTGTAAAAGCATTCCCAGTGGTCTTTTAAATTTTGATTACCGGTATGTCATTTTTAGCCAAAATCAAGAAACCTGTGTCATTTTCTAGGTCATAGTTTCTAAAGAACTGCAGTAATTGATTTAAAATTTGCCTTATGTGTTTTGGGGAGGACTGTTGTATGGAGTAAGCCTGCCCTCATTTCCCATCATCCCTTTGTTCAGACTCTCCTGCTGAATTTAAGCCCCCTCATATGGTGCAACACACTGGAGTAATCCAGCCGCACGGCTTTGAGGTTGGATGAGGATGCTTCTTTGGATCTATTTGTCTGCAAGTGGATGCATCAGAATTGAGCGGAACATGTTGCATCTATATGCCACTGCTACAAACTTTTCCAAACTCAGTTACCTCCTGATTTAAAACAATTTTAATAAAGAAATACTCATAAATGGAATTTTAACCCTAATTTTCTTTATCTATGTCGTGAGAAAAAAGGTGTTAAAACAGCAAAAACATAATTTTATCAGAGTGGGTCTTGGACTTCAAATAATACATCACAGTGGTTGTATTGACTTCAGTGTCAGGATTGTTATTAAATCAATGACCTATTGACTATTACGGTGGAGGTTATCTATGTTTTGGGCGCTGCTGTGTCACATTCTGTGTTGCAGCTGCCTTTGAGGAAGAGCTAACAGAGATCCATATCTTTGTTTTTGCTTCCCTGTCTTTGGCTCAAGCTTAGATCTCAAATCAAGCATTACCAGGCAGGTGTCTTCAGGTTTGGGGAGTGAAGCACTCACACTCTAACTTCTTTCTTTTTTACCTCTCCAAACAGAAGGAGATAAAAAAAAAAATATGGTAAATAAACATATAAATGTTTTTTAAAGATAATATTTGTTTTTCCTTATTCATCTATTTTCCTAAAAGCCAGGAAATCAGAGAGTAAAGAGACAAAAATCTGATAAATAATGGAAACAGACAAGCTTTATCTCTCTGTGATCTATGTGTAACTTAAGACAGAGTTTCCTTCCTTCCTTCCACCCCTAACAGCAGTAAAACTGTCTGTGTCATAACGCCCAGCGTGTCAAAATGATATGTTTAACCATCTCTTACCTATTATTCAGGACAATAGTTGCCCAGGCTGGATTTCCTTCCAGTGTGAAATGATAGATTCCCTTTTTTCTTGCCGAGTGCCCACTCGGCTCAGCGCTCGTCTTCAAAAGGCTGCGACTATGTGTCACCTGTGTAGAATGTAAAGACACGTTAGATAGAGTTTCACAGCAGACCTCTATTCATGCTTATGATTGCTTTGTTTGGTGGAGAGATTTCAGTGTCCATAGGGGCTGGGAAGGTGGGACCTCGGCCTTATAAATGAGCCGTTGCTTTGTCAACACAGGAGTGGGGTTATCTCAAGCAGGAGCTGAAAGATTGATGGAGGCAGATGATTATCAGTGAGACCACAGTACGGTGGAAGGTGGGTTCAGACAGATACTGTATTTACGCAAGGATCAAAAAGGTAAACTTAAAGTCACAACAAATGAACACAGATTCTTCATCAGTGTACGGCGTACGGCAACATGAAAAACATGTAAACGATCAAAAAGACATCCGTTCTTGCCATATTCCTTAAAAATATTCTTTGAAATAAAAATAAAAAGACTTTTTAAAAATAGTTTTCTTTTTACTTTTGTCTAATATTTATGAATCAAGTTTTATCATGTTTTGACTTTTTTTTTTTGAAGATTACAGGTTCATGTATTTATTTTTTCTTTTGGTTTGGTTAATTAAAAAAAAAGAAAAAAAGAAAGAACAACCCAACAGTCCCACATTATAATTTTAATTTATTCTAAATTGTTTAAGGTTGGTTAAACTGTCCTGTCACTATACACAGTTAAAAGCTACATCAATGAACATATGAAGATAAGGTTTTACCCGCTGGCATTTGTACAAAAGCAAAATAGGTTCACTTTAAAGCATAATAAAGTCATATGTGAGGTTTATTGCTTTAAATAAACAGTAGATATCAGATTCCAATTAACAAAAACTTTCATTATCCAACAGTGGATAA
>NC_050514.1:23644011-23671132 GCF_002922805.2 Oryzias melastigma
GGTAAAATCAGTCAATTCATTGTTAGTGTGAAACACGTTTCTTGTTTCTTGTAGACGACAAAAAGTGTTTATTTGACGACATGCGAGGAAATACATTTGATAGCTCTGATTTTTTTCTCAACCCTTGCACTATCTCATATGGGGTCCAGATGACCCGAGCCTTACATTGACCTGCTATTCTTCCCATAACAAATTTCAATGAAGGTGGACAGGGTTTCATGTCTGCCACGGAAACCAGTGAATATTAAAAGTCATTGAAAAAAAAAGTTCAGCGCAACATCTTGTGGGGTCCAGATGACCCCACTCCCAATGTCAACATACCTAGGATGCACAAGGGTAAAAAGAGTCAGAGTTTGATCTGAAAAACAATTAGGAATTGTCTTTCTTCTTATTGCAGCATCCTACTTAAGACAGAGATTTTTTTATTGTCATGTAGCAGAAATAAAAGTTATTCTAAAACACACAATGAACTTTTAAAACCACAAAAATGTAAATACATAAAAGAATATTTTTTTCTTCTCCATGAAAGACTGACAAACATTTGAATGATTGATGGCGTGGAGGCCGTTAGGGAGCGGTCTGGGGCCACAGATCAGGAGTCCCTTCCTTTTCCAGCCTTTTCAATTAAGCCCTAGCATACTGGAAACAATTTATGAACATGACCTTCCAACTCTTCAGCTTCACATTCAACCCTAGGTGCAAACCTGTCCACCCCCCCATCGCACTTTGCCACCCTAACCACATCAAGCAAGGCCACTTTGATGCACATGTATGTATAAACACACCGCCGTGTCCCCACTGTTCATTTTGAGGGGTCAGTGGTTATTCTTTAGCGCAAGCTCAAAGGTGAGTAATAAAAAAATCCAATACAGTAAATGTACAGGGTCGCCAGCACATCAATATATAATACAGAAACAGGACACATGACAACCTGCAAGTTGATGGAAAGCGATTGAATTCTCTGTTTCTCACTTTCTGCCCACCTTCAGATGCATCAATCTGCAGCTGTTAATAATTGAATTAAGACGAAGATGTGATTAACAAGTTCTTCAAAAAAGCTGGAATTGCCTGCAATCTGATGCCTGTAGACGTTGATGGGCTTCTCGGGGAGCAAAAACTATTTGTGACATCTCCACAGTTCAGCCAGCTGTCTTCATTTTAATTAAAAATCTTTCATGGGCTTAAGAGTTATGGAAGGTACAGCGAGGGCTTCTGGCAGCAGCCTGAAAGAAATACCACATAACAAATTGTGTGTGTGAATGGAGTAAGCAACAGCTACATCAATTGGATGTGAGGGAAGATGCGATTTCCCAAAAGGGGGCACATAAGGCAGCCAATGTACCGTAACACGGGAGAAATTTATAGAAATTGTGAAACTTTATATCACAGAATGCCAACAGTTTTCATTAACCTAAGCTTATTGCATTATACCAATAATTTTGACTGCAAGGCTTTTTGACTTTGAGACAATTACAATACATGTGCTTTTATGACTTTAAGCCAGCCTGGAATATAAATTAAAGCACCTAAAATACTTTTAACTGAATATCTGTTTTTATGTCCTTCTTTTGTGAATTTCATTTTGTTATGGAATCTTTTGGTAAATATGTTTATAATGTCTGGTTTCTCAAGATGATTTACGCTTTTTTTATTCTAGAAAAGTACCTAAATTGCTTGTTTTCCTTCTCAAGAACATATTAAACATCATTGTAACGTTTTGATGTTTTTTATCCATTAAATAATTTACTTTTTCTACCAGCTTCACTAAAAAGTTGCCCTAAAGTGGAAATCACACAAACAATTCACTCAAAACCAAATTATGGAGAGAAAATGACTGTTTAGATATGTGTGCGTAATTCTTGATTTGTAACTCATACAATCTATTTTGTGCATAAACATGTGCACTTGCAACTGTGCATTCACATGTACAAAAATTACTACAAAAAATACAGAGTTTATTATACAAAGTTGCACAACTTAAAATTACAGCATCTTAAAACTATCTGCAGACAAAATTCTTAAAAAGTATGCATGAATCACCTGATACTCACACACAAAACCACATTTACACACAAATCAGATCTGACTCTTTTTACATCTCCAGATTCATCTGTAAGTGATATGTTCCCACTTTCTTAAACAGATATGCCCAATAATTAATATAATATAAGTCTAAATATTTTTTTAAAAACTCTCAACACAAAAGTTTCTCTATTCTCATTGCTACACTTTGGTTCAAGGTTTATTTACCATGTTTTTTATCTTCTTCTGTTTGGAGAGGTAAAAAAGAAAGAAGTTAGAGTTAGTGTGAGTGCTTCACTCCCCAAACCTTCGTCACAGAGCTCTTCGTGGAGCACTGGCCTCACGGTCATAGAGGGCAGTGTGAGGTCCTCCCATTATATACAGTCAATGGGTCCTCCTCAACACCCAGAGAGCAGACAGGGTCGATCAGCCCTACATCCCGCTCCACTCCCTGGGTGTGGAGAGGGACCTGATGCTGCCTGCTTGCCCCAAAGAGCCAGGCGTAGGGGTGATTGACTCTATCTGCTCTCGGGGTGTGGAGAAGGACCTGGTGGTGTCTGCTATCGCCACGACTGGAGGCTGCAGCTCAGTGCTTTCACTGTTTAAAAGTGCATTCACACCGAACGCGATTTGCACAACAAATTTGCTTGCCTCACCCCTCACTGTTTGCCGCCTGTCTGAGCTTGAGGCCACAGTCGCATGTGGGAGGAGCTACCAGCTAATGTTTTTAGAATGAAAGCTATAAGGAACGGTGTCTGTGGATAGCTCTGCAACCTGCGGCTCCAGCAGCTTAAGGATGGAAGTTCTGGACAAAAAAGCTCGCTTTGGATTTATATTCTGCCCGCTGACTGAGTCACTGAAAACGTCACATGCCCAAAGCTGAGCTCCTGATTGGCAGATACGACGCGGCAACCTGTCAAACTTCAGATATTTAAATTTTGGCTGCGCTGCCCAATTCATGCCTCGTCATTTAAATCAAGCTGCTGGCAGAACTTCGCACTGCGCCCGTCACTCATACCATGTTGAAGGACTTCAGATCGCCTCATGTCGCGTCTATGCCATTGACTTAACATTGAAACTGTCTGCCTCCGCCGCTCGAGTCGCGTTCGATGTGAATGCACCTTAAGGGGGTGGGGTGTTGCCACTAGGGCGTAAAAAGTTCTGGAAATCTCAAAAAAAAAAAAAAAAGCACGGAATATTTTATAGATGGCAGTTTAGTTTCTCTCCATAGAAATCATTTTAAGATCCCAGCGGCATTATAAAAAAAAAAAAAAAATCGAATGATGAAAAACAACATTGAATTTTAAAAATGAAAACGCAATTTCAAAAACCAAAACCCAATTTCAAAAACTGAAACAACATTAAAATGAAACATTTCAGGAAACAAAAATTGAAGTGTCTTGTTAAAAAAAAAGGAGAACAAACCAGAAAATGTAGGTACTATGGGACATCGTTCATAAATCCATTTTCTCAACTCATTGTATCCTTTTCGGGGTCACGGGGCTGCCAGAGTCTAACCTGGCAGGAACTGATAATTGACATGCTCTGTACTTATCATAAAATGTTTATTAGTATACGGACGTCGAAGACGCATTTGAAAAAATGTAAGACTTAAAAAACTAAACATCATCCAAACAGTTATGTTCAATAGTTACTACCTTTTCCAATTTATTTTTGAAATTGTGATTGTTTCTGGAATTTGGTTATGATTTGTAAACATTTTTTGTTTTGCTCTTTCAGTTGTCGTCGTGATGTAAAAAATGTTTTAGCATCGAGTGACTTGTTCTAGAGATTTTAATCTTAGGGCCACCATAAAAAAAAAAAAACATTCGTTTTAACTTAACAGCATGTGTGGCTCTCATACTTTTTACTAAAAATAGAGTACAGTAGCTATGATGGCATATCTAAACACGTCTTCAAACCTTTTAATTGATTTAAGTTTTTGGAATTTATGAAGAAAAAAGCTTTTATTACTTTGACTTCATGGCCTGAGTGCTGATCAGGAATTAGCTTCAGACATTTCTCATGGGACAACAATCATCTGAATAGTGGTGGGACACCACACATATCACACACACAAAGGCCATCCTCAGAAAATTAATTGTCAAATTAGTTGTGATCTCATTGCTTATTAAGTCATGTCTGTGCATAAAAAGACAGTGGCAGAACTCTGAGACGACTGTGTTTAATGACTATGTATGTGGGGGCCACATTTGCAAATCATTTTAAATACCAATAAATGAGACATAACTGACTGACCTTAGTATAAGTCTGTGAACAATTACACCTTATCTTACCTCAGATAACATCATCCCCTTTATCAAAACAAGGATGTTTCACAGTGGTCTGCTCTGCATGGTAATGCAATGCAGGTCAGTTTTTATAGTTTGTGCGGCTTTTTACTATGCAAAAAACAATTTTTACTCTCTGCAACCGAACTGCTGCAGTCTGTCATCTTTATTCAAGTTCAGACTCCCGAGACCTCCATCAAACTCCCCAATACTCCTTAATAGATAAAGGTCCTCCCAATGACACCATAACTCACACTCTGCTCGGCCGGAGCTTTTGTTCGCTTTTTTTGTGTCGGTACCTTTAGATTGCCTACTTTTTCTGCTGCAGTAACAATGAAATAAATGACAAATATGTAAATATTTATGTGCACTGGTCTTAACTTGTGATACATGTAAAGGTTAGCCTTAGCCTGACCATGACGCTGTCTTTACAGAAACAATCAGACAGCGGGGCAATCCGTCAAAGATCAAAGGCAGACCTTGGCCATAACGCGGTCCAGTGTGGTGCATGTCATTAATGTGACCCTGGCAGGGCAGTGGAAGGGGAAGTAATGAATTAGCCTGAAGCTGGGAAGACATTAGAGATTAGGTAGCGGAGAGGAGAAACTGCGGGGTCAGAGGTTAGACATATACCACCAACAGTCATCAGAAAACAAAGGCACATTTATCAACAACATCTAGCAGTTCTGAAAGAAAATGTACCAAATGGACAGTCAAAAGTGGGTGAAAACAAAAATCTATATTTACGGCAATTACTTACAAAAAACTATGGTCACAAGATAAAATAAATAGTTCAATCCTAAATGACCTCTTTAACCCCTAGATGCCTATTGATGCAAATATCAAACCACTTCAGATCCAAAATGACCTTCATTTAACATCCACTTGAAAGCAAAAACAGAAGAAATTCAGGCTTCAAAGGGTGAATTGTAAAATGTGTTGAGTTATTCAAAGAACACACACTCTGATGCAATACAAACAAATTTACATTAATAGTGTAAACTCCTAAATAAAACTTTGTTTCCAAGTTGAAATTTTGTTCACAGAGAAACTTTTAATGAGCAACAACAGTGGCAGGATTCTTTTTTCCTTTGAAAAATAAATAAATAAAAGATTCATGGCTTTGCAGCTCTGATCCTTCCCCTCTCGAGTGGGAAGATGCTTTCTCAGGACCCCGACGAGGTATAAATTGTGCCGTACTCCATGAAAGACCTCGCCCCCTCCCTCCCCTGCCTGCTTGCCCTCGTAGGTGCGATAAGTAAAGCATCCTTGTAAATCTCCGGGGCCATCAAAGAAGTTCTGTTTCCAGACGTCGTAACCGCAGACTCTGATCTGAGACGCACAGGGGTCATGCGCAGAGCCTGACTCACACCAGGGTCGTCAATAACAAACTCTTTCCTTAACTGTCCGAGTTCTGCCGCTGGCTCCGTCTGACACATCGTGTTGTTATTCTTACCGTGAAACATTACGCACGCTACAGCTGGACTGATGATGCCGTAAATGATGAGCAACCCCAGACGTGGGAATCTGAGCAACCTTTGGAGGTCGGTACAACTTACTGTGATGTTTCCTGCTGCATTGACAAGAACTAATGGAAAATGTTTACTGCTAATCACATGATGTACTCTTCTTTGACAGCTATTTAGTAGTTTTTCTAAAATAAAGCTTAGTCACTTATAATGCACTGGGTAGCTTACAGAGGACCTGCTGTAAACTACAGGACTTATTTTTGATATTTGATAAAAATAATATTAAAAAGTCTGAGAACTACTATAGTTTAATGAGTTTTTTTTCTGCTAAAAGAAGAAGGAAGCAGTGAGAATAAGGGAAAACATTCAGCAGTTCACCAACACTAATGTTTAATTATAATAGTGAAGAAAAACACAACTAAACAACAGCTAAAGCAGATCACATTTTATTTATTTAACCAATTAGAGGAGTGCTATTTAATGGTTATCATCTCTAATTCTGAACAAATTACAACTAAATATTTTAACAATTCAAAAGTTTCTGTCTGAACATTTGCATCCTAGTTTCTCTTGACAGTTCCTACTTCACTCATTCATTTTTTTCTTTCATGTATTTTATTTATCTATAAAGCACCTTCCACCAGCAGCCAAGAAGGCCCAAATGCTGTACACAAGGACAGTATACAGAACATTGTGCAATAGTAAAACACTGATGGAATAAAAAACATAAAACCAGTATAGAACTTTTTAAAAACATAAATTAAAACAAAATAAGAAGGCTAAGACGCTGTAACAGAGGAATAGTTATCTTTTTAAAACTCTCCAAGACCGTGATATCTCTAATAGCCGGTAAAAAAAGCTGATTCCATAGTTTGGGAGTCAACACAGCAAAGGCACGCCCCCCCCCCTAGAACTTATATTTGGTTCTGGGAGCCAACAGCAATTAGCAATGATGAGATGATATGTCCAGGTGAAATAATCTCACAAACATTGCAAAAGTATATATATATATATATATATATATATTTTTTTATTTTTTTTTTGCAAATCCTTCTTTGACCAAAGTTGACTCTCTGAGGAGCCGTTCAATCATCAGGTTTTTCCCATCAATCTAAGCTGTAGAATTTCAGATGTGACTAAATGCACTTGTGGTGACAGCAGATTTACACATATGTTCTAACAGGTTAAGTGGTTCTGTGCTCTTATTTCTTTGTTGTTCTTACTCAGTGTTTCAATTGACTTCAATAAACTTTCAACATTGTTTTTTTTTTTTTTTTTTTTTTTTAAAGAAAGTGTTTTTATTTTTTAGTAATTCTTGCACTATAGTAAACCGAAAGTGCTGCAAATTAGCTGTTATTGTTATGTGGGAAAATGACTTGTGTTTTTGTCCGTTTATATCTGTCCCTTTCTAACAAATCTAGTAAATTAATACAAAAATGTTAAAACAACGTAATGCAACACAACATGGTGTAAAAGAAATTAAGTTATGTTTGAATGGTTTTGATTGAAAGTATGATAGAAATAAGAAAACGTGCTGTTGTACTCCACTTTGGTGTCCGTGTTTTAGATCTGCTGCTCTTCTCTGTTTCTGTTAATCTGCTTTTATTTAGTTTTTTTCTAAGGGTGCTTTCAGACTGGAAAACTCATTTGGTCCGGATAGAGTCCTGAACCTCGCGTTTGGTCTGTATTCAAACTGTCTTCAAGCAGACTTTCCAGTTTTAACCAAAGCTTGTGAAAAAAACCATGCGACTACATATCTCTTCACTCATTGCCAGAAATTAAAAGGCCAGGGCAAAAGAAATGAGAGAAAGAATGATGGAAGTCCCACGTTTTGCAATCTTTGTTAGGATAGTTTATTTATTTAAACCCTGTATTCCACTGAGCAGCTTTGAACATCTGTCTCAACGTCAGCAACAACACATTCACTGCTACGTTGGTACAGCAGAGGCATACAGCAAGAAGATTGCTAAGAAGGTATGCGGATGAGGGTTTATGATGAATAGATTGTGAGGAAAACAGTGACAAGCAATGTGCATCATGTTAAAAGTTGTTTTTACAAGCCTGGACTTATCCTACCACATTTCAACGAGTTGGTGAGTCTCTCATGGTGTCATGACATTGTTTTTAAGAGAATTGTGTTAAGGAACTACAAAGTAACTTTTAGGATGACGTCACAGCACCATAGAGTGTGTGCCGCATATACACACAGAAAATCATGAATTAAGCGTTTTCAGCTGTGTTAAAATAAATATTCTAACAAATAAATAATTGAGCCCTTTTTCTGTTTGATAAAATGACAATCGTTGCTTTACCTTTGTCTGCGCCTCATTGGTTGCTTCATTCCTAATCTGTTTGTATCATCAATGTAATGAGCAGCTACAGTGGCCGTTCTGGTCCAGTTGTTCCACTTCGAGAACTGCGCGTATTCAGACAGAAATTTCAGAACAAACCAAAGTTCAGCACGATTGGAAACAAACTGAGACCACCACAAAAGATGGGTCAGAGAGCGGTTCCTGGTCCCGTACCAGGATCGGGTGTATTCAGTCTGAAAATGTGTTCTGGTTTATCAGCGGAAATTAACTCTGGTTCACTTTAAGTGAGCCAAATGTGTCCTAAATTCCAATGGTTTTATTGTTTTTTGCCTTTACTCAATTATTTTCCTGTTGTTGCTTCGAAAGGGACTACATGCGGACAATAGCACTTTTGCTAATACCTGGCACAATGCATATCTGTAAGTTACAAGTGTTCAACATTCTTTGTGCATTGTTTCTTGTTCAAAATAAATAAACTCTTAGGATAGTGGTATCTTAAACAGAGAAGTTGCAAGTGAGTTATTTGGAGGCAGAGCAGCAGGAGGCTTTGTCTGCTTCTCATGCAGCAGAGGCAGGCAGAGGGCACAGTGGAACACAAAGATCTGAAGAACATAAGGGGATAGCAACATGGAAGAGAATAAAAGTGTTTTCACATCTGCCTCTTTTTTGGTTTGATTAAAACAGACTGGAGTTTGTCTACCATATTAGTCTGGACCAAGAGTGTTCCGATGTGACAAAACTCACAAAAATTCTGATCCAAAGAAGAAGCCCAAAACCTGTCTGAAAATGTTCTCTGGATCTATTTCAAAACAGACTCTGGTATGATTTGCTGTATAGTGGATATGAACTGGCTGCAGTGCTACAAGGTGGTGTGGTGGTTAGCACTTTTCTCTCACAGCCATGAGGTGATTAGAATCCTGGCTAAGTCCTTTCTGTTTGACTTTTACTGTTTATCTAGATTCACATTTATTGCACTTCACCATCTTGTCTCTGTGCAGGTCTGGGTCCAGGTCTTGGTGCGGGTTGAGGTCAGTGCAGGTCTGGGTCCAGGTCTTGGAGCAGGTTGAGGTCCTGGTGTAGGTCTGGGTCCAGGTCTTGGAGCGGGTTGAGGTCTTGGTGCAGGTCTGGGTCCAGTTCTCAGTTGTTCCAGAACTGCCCTTATATTCACTGCAGTTCATTTGCAACACGTGTCTAATATGTAATGGTGACTTCTGTGTTGGAGCAGAGTTTGAAACTTGCCTCTATGAATTAACTTTCTGGATCTTGTGTGTTGTGAATGTCAACTGTGTAAAAGTGAGAATGTGTCATGTGTTCTGCAAAGAGTAGACCAACAGTTTTGCAAGTTGTGTGTTTTATGTTAAGACCAAGGACCGATGCTTTGGAAAAGTAAGAGTTAAATCAATTTATTGGCTGGTTTACATAACTGTGCTTTCTGATTTAGTAATTGGAGAAAACCGTAATATTATTTTTGGGGTTCAAAGAAATCTGGTTCACTAAATCTGGCCCTCTTTGGAACATTTTGGACATCCCTGGTCTGAGGTAAAAGAACTTTGTGAAATGGTTTAGATTGAATAAAATAAAATATTTTAGTTATAGCAATAGGGAACTTTTGTGTGTTTTTTTTTATTTGTTTTATGTTTTCACTGTGTTTGTCATACAGCACACAGATATTACCTTGGTTTTCAATTGTCACTTTATTTTTAAAGCTAAAACAATTCAAATTAATATAGCAATTGTATTTCTCCAGTTATGGGGTTTCTTTTTCCAAAAATGTGTGAATTGTAGACTGCATTTTATGAAAAGTGCTGTTTGCTCTTAAATCTGTGTGTGCAACCATGACTTATGTCAATTAAACAGAGTGGCTGGATAGCTGTGACCTGGAGATGATCTCTGGAGTCAGCTGCTGGCCAAGGTCACGCCACAGTGTTAACAAGATTTGATCCTCAGAGCTCTCCATACCACTTTCCTCACTTCTCTCACTTTATCTACTCCACTCGTCCCATCTTCTAAAATAATATTTCACTGTCAGGTTTTTTTTCTGTTTTTGGTTACTGCTTTTGTTTGTACATCCTCTTCTTTATGTATCTCTTGTCTCACATCTTCCTCAGCCAATGGGATCATTTTAATCAACAAGATGCGGGTTGACATTCATTGTTCCACCCATTCCATTTTGTTCTAAAGCAGATAAATGTTCAGCCGCTTGATTTGTAGCTTGCTGTCTCTCTTTTATAAGCATAAACGTAAAAGGCCATTTGTCACTCCGACCACTTCATGTTCAACAAATGTAGTTAAATCCTCATTTAAATATGCTCTCCGGAATTAGGGGAGTAGAGGAGCAAACTTTCAGGTCAGTGGGTGTACCAAAAAAAAAAAAAGAAATCCTAAATTTACATAAGATTGCTGAATGCCTCATCCTACACACACATTACTGTTGACAGGGTTTTTAAAACTGCAGAATATTAATTATTTGTGTTGCTCCTTTATGGGGGATAGAGTGGCATCTAGTGGTAAAGTCACACATGAGACTTATTTTCTTCTCTTTTAAATAAATATGAATAATGACTGATTGTTAAATATATAATCCTCCTTTCTTAATGTGTGTGTGTGTTAAGTCTATCACTGTGCAAGATACTAAAAGAAGGATTGTCAATTTAAAACACAACCTTAGAGCTCACAAGTAACACAAAACTCTTATTTTACAAGAAGTTAATGTTTTAACCAGCTTCAACATTAGTTATTACTATTGGTAATTGGTAATAGTAATTAGTTCAAAAGTATTGCATGTAATCAGCTTTCTGACTGTACAAAAATACACAATGAGTTATCCCCTCCTTGTTTGTATAACATATATATTTAAACATACTTTATGTGAGATCAGATTGCAATTTTTGTTTTTCAGTGTGTCCCCGATGACTGATGTTTCCTAAAAGATCTTGGCTTAATTTTACAGATATAATGTTAGAAATGGAAATTTAATGAAGCAGTAATGTCTGTGCAGTACCAAAAGGAATTCAATTTTCATTTTTACTTTGTTAAAGGGACAATAACGTTTAAACATTTAAATTTAAAGCTGCATTTTAAATTCTTAATGCATTTGTGACATTAAATAACACACTTCTGCCAAATTCACTTTGCCGTTACTCTAGAATGATCAAATTGTTTTATATACCAGCCATAAACCCCAAGTTTATATTAAAGAAATCGAATCAGATCCAAAAGATTTATGTAGATTTCATTAAATCATGATTAACAAAATATACATTTCTGTTAGATTCCAGTTTCTTGAAACTGCAAAATGGAAAAGTTCAAGTTTATGACTTAAACTTTATTCGAACAACAAATGAATGGGGGGAAAAAAACACTTCTGTCTGTGCTTGGTTAGGGAGTCGCTCTTTGAAGAGCTGAGAGAAGAAAATTCTGCTTTTCTTAATTTGATCGTCAGCAGATGACATCGCCTTCCTGCAGCATGGAAAAGACGGTTATCCGATCGACTGATTACAATCACTGATAACACTCCTCAACCCCACGCCACCAGTTTGTATTCTTTGCAGTTTGATG
Organism: Oryzias melastigma; assembly: GCF_002922805.2. Classification (NCBI taxonomy): domain Eukaryota; kingdom Metazoa; phylum Chordata; class Actinopteri; order Beloniformes; family Adrianichthyidae; genus Oryzias; species Oryzias melastigma. The sequence goes on from NC_050514.1 coordinate 23,655,664, forward strand.
TCCTACAGATTACAGAAGGTGGTCTAATTTTATAAGTGAGAAGTTTACGTTCTAAAGGTCTTAAAGGTCTTGCTTGATGGTGTTCTCCAGTCCCGCTAAAGATGCTTATTCACAGGTGTGAAAGTTGTTGTGGATTTTTGTAATGACTCTGTGTTTAAAAATGTGTTTGTGTTTTGCTTCTGTTTCTCAAAGGGATCGACTGTGAACCCTTTTGGTCTTAATAACAAAAACCCAAAAGGCCCGTGATAATAAGAAACTGTATCTGTGCCAAAGAATAGAAAATATGTCCTCCGGGGGCATTTTCTTTCCCTTTTCTTGTCGGAGATCAGATATTCCTGTTCAAAAGCTGCATTAGTGGGTGTCACCTAACCAAGAATAGCTTAAATCTATAGAGACTGGATAAAGGATGCATTTTGTACTAAAAAGGCTATAAAGGAAAACAAATTGGAGATTACAGATAAAGAGATGTGCAAAGCTGTGTCACTTAAAGAGGAAACTGGAGAGTTGTGTGTGATTCATCTTCTTAGGAGACACACAAGTAACTTCATACATACATATGCGCTGCAGAAATCGCAAAAAAGGCTCAATAAAACCAAATGTAAAAATAAAATATGATAAAAAAACTATTTAAAAATGTATATTTTGCTTGCTGTCATCATATAGTAATAATCTGAAAATATGTTTTTTTGTTATATTTTTATTCCTTAATAATATTTATAGATCATATGCAGGGCTATGCATTTTGCAGTGCTCAGAGGTAGTGTTATCTTTGACATCAGCAGTAGCAGTATTAGAGCCTCACTCGGCTGCAGGTCTCACTTGAATAATGTGATTATCTGCTCCACTGGTCACCGTCTCCTGGCTGGCTGAAACACATTAGCAACTGGGATGTTTCCGCCTGGCAGAGCCACCGTCCTGTGCGTGTTTATGGGTATGTGCATCATAGCACTGTTTTTCTTGAACTTATGAAGAATTTAGACTAAATAAAGTTTGTTTTAAGGCTAAAATGTGTTTGTTTTCGCTTCCATGACTTGTTATATTTGTCTGCACCAATTAAGCTATAATGTCACTAATAATTAAAAAATACAATTCCTTACAAATCCTTGTGTCAAACTTGGTTCTTTACCTTTCAAGTTCCATGACGGACCATTTTACCCTCAGTCAGTGAGAGGAGACAGAGATCAGTCAGGCTTAAACGGCTGCAGCTTCCCTGCTGCTCCACCACCTGACAAGGCAGAACACAGGACAGGACTCAGATGCAGAGCTTAAAGATTTAATTTCTTGGATCAATAAAAGAGCTTGCTTGGCAGGTAAAGGCTCATGACAAACAGGCACAGGACAAGGGGAAACGCAGGCTATAAATACATGAGGAGGGAGAGGCACAGGTGGGAACGATTGGGGAAAATTAGGCAGACACAGGTGTGGGAGGGGCAGACACCACAGGAAGAGGAAGGTCTGGAATGAGAGGTAGATTAGTCTTTCAAAATAAAACCGGAACCCCACACGAGACAACAGGAAGCTTGACGAGACATGACACCACCGACTCCTTCCAAGACATCGAGCACGGCACACTGGAAGAGCCTTTAACACACCTGCATGCTTCACTGAAGCCACAAGAAGTGTGAATATCGCAGCCTATGTTCACTTTACATAAACATCCCAGAGGAAAAATGGCGGAAGGCTGCATGTGGTGACGGGTGCTCCTGATGCAACGGCCACATGTGCAGGAAGTTTTGTTTTTAAACTGTTTTGATAGAATTTAAACTTTTTCACAACTTTTTTTTAATTTATTTTTTTTAACATGCTAGCTCTTATTTCTGCCTAAGTTTTGTGAAGAAAGGCCAGCTGAATGGCAAACTGGTGCTATCAATAAAAACATTTTTTTGTGATCCGGTCACATGTCTAATTCCACAATATTAAGGAAAAAGATCTTGTTTATTTACAGCAAACTTTTAATTCAAAATCTACTATCAATTTATTTACATGGCAGATTTTTCTGAATGCTTCAAAGAATAAAATAATAGCTTTAATAAAAATCCCCACCTCTTAAAAAAGGTTATTATTATAAAAAACAACATAGCTAAATAGAAGCAGAGAAAAATTGTGCAAAAAATGTTGAAAAAAAATTAAGAGGTATAAAAAATAAAAGAACAAATAGCACAGAACACAACTTAAGTACTTTATATACATAAACAAAACTGACAGGTAAAATCTAGTAAATCATCCAAAAATTGTCCCACTTTCACATTGCACTTTAAAGAAACATTTACTATAAGCCAACAGATATAAGCTTTTGGGCATTGTTGCCTAAAACTAGCACTTACCAGAAAGAAATGTATCATATGGCAGAATAAAACCCATTCCCTGCACTGGTATTTGGTTCTCTGACTTTATATGTAAAATGAAGTACCGCGGGCGGCTATGAATGTTTTCATTTAACACTTGATTCAAGCTTCTTTGGATTTTCTGCAGGCATTGTATTTACCAGAAAGCCAGAGCTTGAATCAGTTTCTGCTTTGCTTCACTTCCTGTCTTCAGTCTATTGGATATTCTTCTGTGCTCCCACTGTAAGTTAGCAACACTAGCAGAGCCTTCAAGCAACCTGAGACCTTTGTTTCAAGGTGTACATCAGAGCTCAGGTGAGCTCTCACACCTGCCCGAACAAGAACATCAAAGAAAACAAATCCCAATCAAGATCAAACAGCCTTGGTATGAATGAGCCCTGAGAACAAAAGGGATACAGAGATAGGATGAGTAAAGCAATAATACAGGCCTACTGGCTGCTGTGTTTCTCTGCTATTTGTTCCAACACACTGTTAGCTGCTTATTTTTTTTAACTAGTTCATTGTCAGGAGTCAGAGTTCTGTCCCCCCCTCTGGTCCCTGGTAGGAGCTGTCTCCGGAGTATTAAAGGGGCCATTCCATGATTTTCTTAAGCCTTTCAGAGTGAACTATATCCATATCTATATGATCATATATTATCTTTGGAACACTCAAACCAAATTACCTATAAAATATTAATTATTTTTTGTGAGTTTTTTCCTACCCGCAGTGCTCCATCTGCACTGCGTGTGGCTGCCGCCCATTTCATGACGTCATCCTAGAGTTTTTCTTTCTTTGTTTCTCTCACGAAAATAGACAGTATCCAAACATCTTCAAAGATGGATGCACATATCTGACTTTAGTAGCCCTGGCCATCACTGCACTGTTTCACAGCACAAATACACGCGACTTCTGCATAACTGTCCCTGGCAGGGGGGAGGGGTGGGGGATCTTAAATGATCCCCATGTCTAAAGTAATGAACACCTGTTTCAGCTGGAATTTATTGAAGACATACACAATTAGAAGATATATGGTATTCTACATTCAAAATGAAAGCTTTTTTTGCTGATCATCACTAGCTCAGTGGAGAAATTGAGTGTCGGTGTTAGACTGGGAACAGTGCTGGGAGAGCAGACTCTTCCTGGAGGGGGCCGTTCACATCACGCTGAGATCAGCATGACACGACCCACTTGTTTTTGTGGGTATGGGAGGGGCTGCTGCAGATATCTCAGGTTTTTAGAGGGTTACTCTTAAATGCATGAACGGATCAAAATACCACTTTGAGGATCTGTATAGAGAGGAATGAACAGTAAAATGCACTTAAAACTTCAAAAAGTAGAATTTTCATGGTATGGCCCTCCAACCACCTTAGTGCACAGTCTCTGGATGCCGCTCCCCTGACGTTCATTGTGAACCACTCCCATGTCACTTAAGTAGCACACAGAGCCTCACTCAGTGTGAAGTATTGTTTGTGCCATTCAGCCTGCATACCGACCATTGTATTCTGATCTGATCTTCTGCTTACCTGACCCCTCTCCTCTGTTTGCCTGCCGCCTGCCTCCGACTCCAGCTTGGATCCAGACTAGTATGATCTCTGATTCTTCCACTCTCGTTTTGATCTCCTCCTGTCTGACCCTGCTTTAGCTTTGTGGACAGTCAGCTGTACTTGTCATCCTGCCTGTGCTATTAAACCTGCTACACGTAGAACCAGCAGTCTGCCTGTTTGTGACATTCATAACCCCTGAAAAGTTCTCACCTTTCTTCTGTAATCTGATGTGCCATTTGCTTGCTTGTCTGCTGCTGACAGCACTGTATGTGTTTTTCTTCCTTAAGCTATGTTTACACTGGCCTCGCCAATGCACGTTCAAGTGAAGTGAAAGGTTTATGCAAATGTCCATATATGTTGATTTCAGGCTTTTGCCTTCAAAACTCTTGCATTCATAGATCTCTTTGCAAGTTTTTATGTCCGTTTTTTGGTTCTATGCATGTGGCCACTGAATGTGCATTGAAAGTCAAACCAGTTGAACTTTGACCAATTAGGGATTTGGATTTGGTAGTACTAATGTCATACAGGTAGTGTCCTTTTTAATTCACAGAAGTGCCCAAAGTAATCCTGACAGAGAATGTAAGTATTTCATAAATTAGAGTGAAGCTGTGAAAGACAAAGCCTGGAGCAACATTTATGACATATGCACCACATCGAGATCTCACACCAAGCCTCTTCCAACTAAGAGTACATGCGCTAGAATCATTCAAGAACCCACATTCTTGAACCCGTAGCATTAAATTGTATTCCCTAGCCTATGCTGCCACATATCTTTCAATTTGTTGCCAAAAACCATAAACCCTCAGAGAGACACAAGTTCACACACTTGACTTTAGTTCAGTCAAGTTTGTCCAAGCTTCTCACTGCTTTAAATAAACCACATCCAGCCTTTGGTTTATATCTGCAGCATAACATAACAGATTGGAGCACATAGACAGCAAGCATATTGATACAGAGCACACAATGTAACACTGTATTCCTCCTCTGCTCCTAACTCTCCTGCAGATACCAAACTATCCAGTTCAACCACAGGGATCAAATGTGTTTGACATCAATTGGTATGAATTATTTGCTGAAGCCTTATCCAAGGCTGCTTAATCCATTTTTATTTTTGGTGAAATATTTATGCCTCCAGCCAGGGCAGATCAGACATAAACCTCAATGTTCTGATGTGTGTTTGTGGGTAAATGAAGGCAAACCACAAACACAGATGAGTTCTGACTGCCTTCTCGTGTGTTATCAGCACTGATGTGTCAGCAATGGTTATGTTAGATGTCAGGAAGGTTTAGATCAGGCAATGACAAGAGGCCACTCTCAAATGCAAACGGTAAAAGATAGGCCATCTGCCTGTACTGATGTCTGCCAGGGCTTATATCATCTCTGTTCTGGATGAAACCTCAAATTTGAAAAAAAAAAAAAAAGAAAGACAAAAAAATTTGTCCAATGTGTAAATTTACTGTTATTGCTAAGAGCTAAAAACTCCCAGTAAAACACACCTCAGACAACAAGGTGTTGGTCATGTCAAATAAAATATGTAAGAGTGTTGCTGTAATTTCAGTGAGTAGTTTTTTTTTTTCAAACAAAATAGGGTTATAGATGTCGGTGTGCATATTCATGTGTTATGGCAGTAATCTGCAATGTTATTTAGAAGGTTTAAGGTTTTTTGATTATGCAATTTTTAACCAAAATAGAAAAAAAAAACGTATTTCTAGCACAGTTTCTACACAGAGGCAACTTGGCAAGAAAAGCGCTATACAATTATACGCCATTTACCATTTCTATTAGGAATGCAAGAGGGGAGGGTTGCTAAGTCCAGTTCTAACTTACACAGTCAATGGTTCAGACAAGCAAAACAAGGCCCTACATGGATCTAGTCGTCTGCAAGTGGATACATCACAATGGGGCAGAGCACGGAGCTTGTGGCTTGACGATTGTAGCAGCTACGTCACTGCTACAAGCTTTTACCACCTGCACTTTTTTTATCTTGATTCGTCTAAATATTCAATGATTAGATGTGCTTTTTTCTTTTGTTTTTCTAAGATGTTGCACATATCAGGTGACAGTGCCCCAAATTACACTTTTTTGGCAACTGAATAATAATTCCAGACAATTTGGTCCCATCAGAAGAGAGTTTTGTAAAAAATCAAATTGTTTACTTAAGGCTATGATAAAAGATGACCTAAGATTAAAAATGAAAGCTGACTTCTGATATCATATTTATTTATTTAAACACACTTGGGCTGTAAGAAAAAAAGCAAAAGGTCTCTGATAAATTTGTTTCTATATATTTTTTTTATAAACCTCAGGTTTTAATTTTTAGTATGTTTTAATTTACTACATGCCAAATTTACTTGTGTAGTCACATGCACTATTTTAAAACAGATGAGACCAGCATTATTTTTTTTACTTTGGTTGCATAACAATAACACCCTTATCCCCATGCTTTTAATTGCCTACAGTCATTTTAATTGAAGGAAAATGAGAGATGTGCATAACAAGTACCTTAAATGTAATTTATAAAAAAAATTGCAACTTTATCAGAAATATTAATGTAATGCTGCTTTTCTTTCACTGACTATAACTTCATTAAAGCATTTGCAGTGTTTTAAACATATTCTTAAATTATGCAGGCAGTTTTTTTTATGCCAAAAGGAAACACTTTCATTATTTTTGATTCGCCCCTGTGTAAAAACTTTAAAATCAAATTAGAATACTTCCGGTGTGGTTCCTGGGACATAGATTGAGTGTCAGTTTTTGTCGCCACCTTTTGGATTCATATCACACACTAAAAAAAAAAGAAAGAAAAAACAGACCAGCCTCCGTAGATTAGCATCAATCCCTGAAGGCAGTTAAAAAGTAATTTGTCTCAATACAGATGGCAGGCAGACAGTTGAGATCATGTTTTACTTTAACCCTTCAAAGGCCCGTGGTAAGACCATTGTTTTAAGTCAGAAATATATGGTAGTAAAAGTACTTCAAAAAGGATGTTGTTTGTAAAAAGAATAATTTTATTAAAGACAATTTAAAATATAAGAGGAACGTCTGTTTGAGGCTCAATATTGGGATTGTTTCGCAGAAAAACCTGCATCTGAATATTTTTTGTTACTCTTTTTGACTCTTTGACCCCTTTAGGGTTAAATTATGCACATCACTCTTGCTGCGTTTCAGTGAGGTTAAAGTCTGGATCTAAAAGGGTCATTTGTCCTTTTCTTTTGCAGCTATTGTGTTGTAGTTTTGCTGGAGTGCTTCTGATCGTCGTTACGACGACCTAAGTTTATTAGAGAATTTTGGGAAAGCTTGTTCGGACATATGGCCCAGCATTTGACTATACAGTTCTCTCAAATGCGTTTTTCATAGTCTGATTGTAAACAAAAAATACTGGATACTGGTAACCAAGCACACATAGAGGAGGCTACAGTGGGCAGTTGTTTAAAAAAAAATATGTATCTTTAGACTACACACATTTGGCTCGCTTAAAGTGAACCAGAATGTATTATCCCTGATAATGTTCAGTCTGAATACACCCAAACTAATCTTTAAGAAAATCTAATAATCTTATAATATAATCTCAAGCACGAAAATAATAAAATTGTGTAATATTCATTTTGTGGCAGCATAACTTTACTGCAACATATTGGAGACCAACTGGCATCATTAAGTTACTTTCCGTAGGTAACGCATGTTCAAGTCACCACTTTCAATGAAAAGTCTATGTAAATGTGTGCTTTGAGCTTCCGTGATAAAAAATCTTCAATCTTTTTGTTGCAACTCAAGCTTCTATGAGCATTTTAGGGATTTGCTTACAAAATGTGCGTCCATTAAATGTGCGATCAAAGTTAAACCAGGTTGAACTTTGACCAATCCAGGACTTGGATTTGTTTGTGATGTGTTCAATTCCCAGAAGCGGCAGCTGTTTGAAAATTGATGGAGGGGAAGTTAATAATTGGGGTTTGTGTATGAACAGAATTACATGACACCAATCATATCTCAGAATAGAGCTGTAAAAGAAAAAAACTGGAGCAAGATTTATGAGATTTGCACCGCTTCCACATATTGCACCAAGCCTTTTCCAGCTGTAGATGCTAGAGGTGTGTTAAACATTATTAATCCTGTAAATCCCACTACACCAAAGAATTGACAGAAAATTTAAATTCTTTGCAAGTCTTAGCAAATTATTGTTTTTCAACAACTCTTTGATGAAACCCACAAAAAATGTTTGCAATTTCATTTTTATGAGATCTAAACAGTATCAATTAAGATATGTTGGGTGATTTGATCTCAATTTTTTTACACGATGTAACTGAGTCATAAATTAATAATAATTACCGTTAAATTTTGAATAGTTTCCATAGAACAAATACTCATTTTTAAAATGAATATTAATAAATTATTTAAACTCAAAATAAAGTTCTGAAATTTAGCAAAATATTTTCCCACCAAAAGTGCTTTTGAGATTTCATGGAGGCAGCCATTTTAAAATGAGCAAAATAATTGCTTCCACTGCCTCTAGTGGAATGATTATGAACTACAGGGGATAAAATATGGACTTAATTATAAACTTTTTTTTTTTTTTTATGAAAGTTTGTATCATGCTAATAGAATGGGTGTATCCAATATGATACAAATGGCTGTATGATGTTAAAAGAAAAGAAGAAGAAGAAGACCCTCCCTGCTCGTCCAGTGTAAACATGATGAGCTAAACGTGCGTTCAAGAACATTCAAGAACAAAGTGTTAGCAAATTTTTGAACAAGTGTCACATGCGAAATGTGAACGTAGTATAACCGTCTCTGTCCTACCCTATCCTCAAAAACATCCTTGGGTCCTGGAGATGGTGACACACATTTTTACAAGCTGGAGGAGAACCAGAGGGACCACACCAATCTTAAGGTATGTATATGCATAAAGATGTATAGAAAACAGCATTTGCATCAAAGGTGGTGTATTTCCTGATGTGACAAAGTCCTAGTCTTTGACAGAGTTCTAGTTATGACACAGCCAGAAAAAAGGCGGATGGAGTGAAAGAGTGAAGCGAAGGATTGAGAACTCCAATTAAGCACAACGAAAAAGAGATAAACACTGAGACAAAGGAGGGTGAGAGCGAGAGTTGTAGAGAGCATGCAGGTTGGAGTGCGTTGGCCGAGCCCCAGCGGAGCCATCGATCCAGGCTGGCCTTACATCAGAGACAGGAAACCTGAGCTGCATGCTTCATCACCTTCCCTGTGGAGTCGTCCTCACTCCTCTCTCCTGCATCTTTCTCTACGATTGTGTTGTCTCCTCAGCTGTCCCACGCTGCACAGTAGTGAGTACTTTCCTCTCCATTTTTCAAAGCCTTTGCGCTCCTGCCCTGTCTTTTCTTGGTGATCCAGGGCCTGTCAGCTTCTACTACCAGCTACTGTCAATTCATCATCCATGACTGAGGCTCACTGCACTAAGTGCACATAGCCATCCATTCACAGCCACTTATTCATTATACCCCCCATGTGCACGAGCATGCGTGCACTTGTGGCTTTCAGTGTGTCAGCAAGCGTGCACATCATTTTGTAAATTATGCACAACTTGTCTTGCCTGTCTGCCTAAGCTATTGTTTTGAATTGGGAGGGGGGTATTATGGGGGACGGTACTATGCGACTTGGGGGTAACAAGGTTAGGTTATCGAATTTGTTTAGGCGTCACAGTCTCCTGTGGGACTGAACTCAACCCCCACGCAGCCTCAACACGGAGCTCTCGCCATCTGACAAAAATATCTCAGCAGCGTTGTGTAAAGAGAACTATTGTGAAGCCGCTCGGATGTTTGCTTATGTGTGTTTTATCACACTGTAAGACTTCAGTTAACACACATTTTAGATTTAATCGTTCATGCCGTGTAATTTGTCCCAAAAGTAAATATGAAACCTGTTACATTACATTTAGTTTTTGTTGCACACATCAGTTTGGCACTATTTGAGAAACTCTGGAATGAGTTTTATAAAGTGTAATAGTTTACAGGACAGATGTTGATCTTTGTAACGCTGCTTTAACTAAAACAAGAATCAAATCTGAACTTTTATGTCCAAAATCATTCATTTGCAAATTAAATAACCCCAATATTTACTTAAAATTTAAAATTGTTGAAGTAAATGTTTTCTTTTATGAATATGATATTGTATAAACATTTTTTTCCTCAGTCATGCCAGAAAGAAAATGCAGCTTAACCTTAAAAAATGACTCCTTCTGTAGTTTCACAACCATTTCCAGTATCTGGCTGTCAGCATTTTATCACCCTTGCAGATTAGAAAGACATCCATGTCATATGTGATCATGCAAAAACCATGACAGAGGTTTTTCTGGACTTAAGAGTCCTACTCCTATTTTCTGTAAGGAAATACATTTTGACTTATTTAACTACAAGATTTCTGCAGAAACAAACATTATGTTATGGAATGTCTGCCTGAGTTTTTAATTTTTATTTTTATTTGAGGCAAATCAAAATGTAAAGAAAAAGCTCCTGAAATATGACTAGAAGTTTGGTTAGGTTGTTGTAATAATTAAGATAAAATACTGCAATATTATAGTTTATTATAACATGTTTGCTTCCATAAAGTGAGACACTACACGCATGATTTCTATCAGAGTAAGATTTTTAACATTTTTCTCAACATTTTACCAAAGAAATCCTTTTTTTTAAGCCAGGCGTGTAAAATGTACAAATTTCATTGTATTTTGGTTTAATTTGTTGGTACTGAAAAATATTAATGATAAAGAGTTATTTTTGTATAGTTTTTGTTATCTGAGTGACGTTTAGAAAATGTACAGCTAGAGGTAGTTGTAGTACAAACATTTTTTTACATTCTACTTCAATAAAGTGTTGACTGAGACTCAATATTCTTACCCAGCTGCACTGAGTTACTCCATTTGTTCAACACATCAGGGATGCTCTTATTTTTACCACAAAAAATAAACATTGTTAACTAAACTTATTTAGGACCCATGAATTGGCTGGATGTATGGATGTGTGTGTTGGAATTTATCTATTATTTACAATGTGACGACTTAATTTTGTTGTATAATGTACAATGGTGATAAAATGACTCATTAATTTATTAAGTAATTTTGGAAACACAAGAACTTTTACCTTTTTTCCCTCCTTTTTTACTTTACTACTTATATTTTTAATTAATATTTGGTTGAGTACTCCATTTCTCTCCCTAATTAGCAAGAATTCAAAGAAATTCCGATTTTATTTGAGAAAAATATTTGCCTTTATCTGGTCTTTTCAAATCATTATTATTCAATGTAAGTTTTTTAATGAAGAGCCTAAGTAATAATTACCAGAAAACCTGTTTGGAATTTTTTTTATCATTCTTTTAAATTCAAAAGACAAATTTTCCTCACTGAAAGTAGTACAATTTTGAAAATTCTTATAAAAAAAGAAAGAAAATGAATAAGAAAAACTCTTGGGAAAGCCCTTCCAGACATGCCCTTGAGTCCACTCATTCTCAACTTTCAAAAAAATCTGAAAGCCTGATCATCAACCCAAACAGGACAAATACTCTTCTCCTTCTCCTTTCTCATACTGCATTGATCTTTGTACGCTCTCACATATGCACAATCTGATATTCTGCCCTTCGTCACACATCACTCGCCTTCAAGTCGATGTATCTCAAAGATACCGGCCTGACTGAGATTATTCTTCTTGAATTCCATGCCGTCTGCCTCGTACCCTCACCCCACTCCTGTGTTCTCCTGATCAATGCTGATGGAATTCCCTGGTTCAGTCTGATGGAAACGTTATCTCACTTACATGTGAATGTATGCAGCAGCAGCAGCCAAAATAAGTGACTTATGGGAGCAAGTTGAGGATTACACCTAAATGAGCGACCACAGAGGACAGTGGATGACCCACAGTGCACAATTATTATTGTATGAGGGCCAGACTTTGACAAGCACAAACACCTAAAAAAAGTTACCCGTTATCATGACTAACAGTCACTCTGAGAGGACATTAGCCTGTCCTTTTTGCATGCATGACTTGTTGATGCATCTGGATGTTCCAATAAATGTTTCAATGTCACAGGTATGTTATAAAAAGATAACTCCAGCAATACCTGAAAGCTCTGTTCCAGAGTCCAGCAAAAACACATTTCAGGGATGTGAATAATGTAGAGTTCAGGTGCCAAATATATAAATGTCTAAGTATAGAAAAACGACCATCAGTGTGTGCCTTCTTAGAAGTACCATTCCAACTATAAGCTACATTTTTTCTATTGTAAAATGTTTCACAGTAATCTTTTACTAACATTCTTCTTGCACATTGGCAGTTGATTAGAAATTCACCTTTGAGTTGTGGCTTTTGTCTGCTCCTGATCCATCACAATTTGAATGAAGAAATACTCCGAAACACAGTTTTAGCTTTAAATTATGTTATAAATTTCCTCCATTATGATAAGAAATGCTACAAGAGCATGTTAAAAACACCAAAAACACAATTTGTATTGGAGTGGGTCATTAAAAAGGTCATGAAAGTATTTTTTTATTTTAAGACTATAAGTAAAAAGATTCAGTTTATTTTATTTCTTCATAAATCCTGTTTTTTATATTCTATTATTTAAAAGAACAAATTATCTGTTTTAATTCAAAACATAATTTTAAAACACCTACAAAATATATAAAATTATTATGTAGATATTGCTTCTTTCTTTGTTCAAACAAAGAGTAAAAAAAAAATAATAATAATAATAATAATAATAAAACACACCATGGTATGAAAGCACAGTTGTTTACCTTTTGACACCTTCCCTTCAAAAGTGATAGAATGTGAAGCTACATGATCTAGTGTAATGGGAATCTGGTTAATGTATTTGTGTTCACTTATTTTTTTGCCGAAGACACTAAAGTGTAAAGCAAAGCCATTCCTGTCATTCTTTGGTGGAAAACAGCATAAATCTTTCCTATGGGCCATGATGCCATCTTTGCACAACTCCTTGGTAGGTCTCACTTTGCCTCCTATGTAGCCACAGAGTGAGTAAATGGTCATCATGATCAATATCTATTTCCTGCGGTGTCAGGTTTCAGAATAATGTCCATATTGAACCAATGTTTCAGCAGACTCCCACCACAGTTTTCTCTCAACCATCCGTCATTTCCGTTGCAGAAGGAGAGAAAATCCCTACAAATCAGATTAAAAGAATGATTTTCAGGCAAGCCATTGATCATCCATCTTGCTCCACTGGCCTAACTGGGAGATCCTAACAGTGCGGACCAGGCATCTGAGAAGGCAATGTGCCTCTAATGTGGTTTGCGATTCCTGTTTATCCTGCACAGATCAGCAGGGTTAACCTAATTGGTGGAAAGTCTTGGTCTCAGTGCTACTCTAAGAAAACCCACCCTAAAACTAAATTTATACATTATGCTGGGGTGAGACAATTTGGATTTAAGACCTTAATTCTTTCGAAACCAGAAACTTGTGATCTAAAAAAATGGACTCAGTCACCATTTTGCCTTTGTTGCTAATTTTGTGAAATTTAGTAGAGGTCAGGTCAGACTTTCCTGAGTCTGTGGACGTCGTAAATCCCGTTGGGTTCATGATGTGCCTGATTTCCGACAACTTGTCTCCAACTGTGGGAAAGAGTTGTTCACATTGACATTCAAAGATCAAAGACACAGAAGTCATATTTTTTCCAAAGTAGATTTCCCTTTGAAAGGCTGCTATTAATAACATTTCATAGGGCTTTACTAAAACACATGATTTGTCACTGAGGGTGAGTGGGCCGCCCTCCTACCGCTTCCATTCACTGGAACTCTTTGCAAAACTGTAAACTAGCTCATGTAAAATACATTTCTACATCAGTAAACTGAGTTATTCCCCTTATGGGAAACAAAAAAGGCCAGAACCCATGCAAAGTACTAGTAAGGCAATCAATGTATGGTCTGTGCTAAAAGCACAAATTGGGGGAGGGAGTGTCTACTTAAAAGCCTGCACTTTTATGCTTTAATCAATTTATGGGTGTACTGGTCATTCTGTTTAAGCCAATAAACTGGTGGATTACCTTGAAATACTGCTTCGCCCATTGACCAGCGGTGTTTATGATGGAAGTTACAGGGGTCGTGTTTATCTGAGTGTTTTTTTTTTTTTCTTTTCTTCTTCTGTTCAGATTCCGTCTTGACATGGTGAGTGGTACAGGGACCTCGCTGTCTTGCAGGATGATATCATTAGACACGTGATAAGGTGCACACGTGAAAGTTTTGCTGTCTACTTTGAAGAATTAAAAACACAGAAAGGACGGCTTTTACAGTTTCAACACATCTGAAAAGAAAAGATGGTATTTCCTTCTGTCGCTTTCCATCTGTTGAAGAAAAATCTTCAGGTGGGAATCAATTTGAACTTTAAAATACATTTAAAATCAATAAAACTGCAATTGTTCGTGGATTAGCTACACTAGTTTGGTTTGATAGTTGTAACTAAAACCTTTGATGGGTAAAATATTATTTCTATTTTTTCATCTTGGTCCTTTTTCCTGTGTGGTGATTAGTACAGGATTAAATAAGATGTGTGGGATAAGATTACATTTTTTTTTTTTTTTTTTAACTATTCCACTGTTGATCTTTTCTTCCTGTCAGCATGCTTGAGGTGAGTTTTCTGATCAAAAGTAGAATAGTCGAAGCTGATGGAGTAAACATACTGGATGTAATTCCTTTTAATGTTTCTATAGATGACTTTGGAAGAGTTTTTATGTGCGGTTTTCTTATATGAGGTGATATCCCTAAAGACCCACTCCAATAAAAATCATGTTTTTGGTGTTTTTTACATGTTCTTGTAGCATTTTCCTTGTGATGGACGACATTTATAAAATTATTTAAGACTAAAACTGTATTTTTAAGTATTTCTTTGTTCAAATTGTGACAGATCAAGAGCAGATGAAAACCTGTGATTTGAAAAAGCTCTGGTTTGTGACGCAGCAACTGCAGTGAGTGGCCAAAGTCTCTATTCTCCACTACAATTCTGAAACATTCACTCGCACACATGTAGATCCATGTACGTCTTCATTTTCTTCTTCTGAGATGACATCTGGATCAAAACTGTACGGTCAGATAGGTCCAGTATTGCTCGCTATTTTTGTTGCACCTGTCATGTTAGGCTGCAGTTGTGAAGGGGCTGTAAAGTGTGTAAAAGAGTGTGTAAAAGGGATCATGGGAAAAGAGAGGAGGCTTACTCTGTGCCTAAAGTCTCGCTCAGATGCAAACTTCACCTGGACTACTCTGTAGAGACTGTCCTGAAAAAAAAAACAGTTTTTTTTTTTTCATTTTTGGCTAAAAACGGCATAGTCGTAATTAAAAAGACCACAGGGAACGCTATTATAATAGATCAAATATTATTAGAACAGGACTTTAAATATTACATAAATGTACAAGTTTACGCAATTTTAATTAATCTAGGGTAGTGTGCAAACATGACTTATTAAATATATATATATATATGTATATATATGTATATATATAGACTAACTGAATTCAAAGTGAGATAATTTTGTCTACCAGTTTGTCCACACACCTGTCAATCAAATCAACTCTACAACTCCTTGAACTCTAACAAAAATTTAAACGACCAAGAAAAAAAGTCATGC
>NC_050514.1:23672098-23711697 GCF_002922805.2 Oryzias melastigma
CTTTGGAAGAGTTTTTATGTGTGGTTTTCTTATATGAGGTGACATCACTAAAGACCCACTCCAATAAAAATCATGTTTTTGGTGTTTTTTACATGTTCTTGTAGCATTTTCCTTGTGATGGACGACATTTATAAAATTATTTAAGACTAAAACTGTATTTTTAAGTATTTCTTTGTTCAAATTGTGACAGATCAAGAGCAGATGAAAACCTGTGATTTGAAAAAGCTCTGGTTTGTGACGCAACAACTGCAGTGAGTGGCCAAAGTCTCTATTCTCCACTACAATTCTGAAGCATCCACTTGCACACATATGGATCCATGTACGTCTTCATTTTCTTCTTCTGAGATGACATCTGGCTCAAAACTGTACGGTCAGATAGGTCCAGTATTGCTCGCCATTTTTGTTGCACCTGTCATGTTAGGCTGCAGCTGTGAAGGGGCTGTAAAGTGTGTAAAAGAGTGTGTAAAAGGGATCATGGGAAAAGAGAGGAGGCTTACTCTGTGCCTAAAGTTTCGCTCAGGTGCAAACTTCACCTGGACTACTCTGTAGAGACTGTCCTGAAAAAAAAAAACTGTTTTTTTTTTCATTTTTGGCTAAAAACGGCATAGTCGTAATTAAAAAGACCACAGGGAACGCTATTATAATAGATCAAATATTATTAGAACAGGACTTTAAATATTACATAAATGTACAAGTTTACGCAATTTTAATTAATCTAGGGTAGTGTGCAAACGTGACTTATTAAATATATATATATATATATATATAAAGTGAGACTAACTGAATTCAAAGTGAGATAATTTTGTCTACTAGTTTGTCCACACACCTGTCAATCAAATCAACTCTACAACTCCTTGAACTCTAACAAAAATTTAAACGACCAAGAAAAAAAGTCATGCACATGTTCAGTAGTCATGATTGAAAATAAAGCCCGCTGTGGTTCCTTGTTAACTTTATATTTTTCACATTTAAAAGGACTTATATCCAGAAGCTGCAGTTCCAGAACCATCATATTTCATTTCCAAAATCTAAACACTTTGTGAGAATTAATTTTTTTCTGCTGAAATTCTAAAGTGATGTAAAGTAAAGGTACAATTATACTTTGTTTGAATTACAAGAGCATTTATAAAATAAAATCAGAAAAGTCACTATGAATAAAAAGCTTAATTTAGAAAAGGCAGAAGAAATGAAAAGAAAGAGGCACAAAACTATCAAAAATATTTAAAAAAAATCATAAAAATGTAGTTATTATTAACTATCTAAAGCCATAAACTGGCATGCATTTGAAGTTGTTCCTCATAGCACGAGATGCCTTTTGGCGAAACCTCGCTCTTCCAAAATAGACTGAATTAAATTAAAATGAAATTATGTGTGATCCAAGGGTTTGAGTTACATCCGGTAATGACTTTAAGTTTTTTTTTTTTTTTTTTTTTTCTCAGAGCCGAAAGAGTGATAGGTGTTGATCTGGAAAGTATTTATGTTCTTTGTTTTAATGTGCAAGCAAAAGTATAGAGACACAGAAACAGCAGAGCATATTTATTTGTCTGGTTGCACGAAGATAAAGAAAGTCAAAATTGCTTTCTGGAAGCAGACAAAGCCTCTCAGTTTAACTTCACTTCCATCTCCCTGACAGGATCATGTCTCTGCTTTTCTGCATTCCGTTTCATTTTTCATCCCTCACACTTTCCCTTTTCCTTCCTCCCACTCCCCCTCTCTCGCTCATGCTCAGGCAGACAGGAAGTGTCAGGGCAGGCCAGGTTATTTCAGGCCTAATTGAGAGATTGATGTTCATTCAGAAACCTAGCACCTTGACATGCCTTTCATCCTCTCCCATGCACTTCCTCCCAAACTGCAGAAGCCAGACATGTTGACGGCTTACTGAAAAACATACAACTGTCCTTTTGAGGACTTTTCTTTGCAAGCCAATATCTGGGATGGCATTAAAGCAATAAGCTGCATCAGTCCACAGGTGGACAAGACTTTAGAAATCTTCTCCCAAAGTGTGATTGTAATGAATGAACCTTAAAAATTAAAGGGGGAGCAATGGTCATTCCTGAAGGGTGCTGGAAAATACCAGACGTGGGGAGTTAAGGAATGAGTGGGAGTAACAGCTTATAGTGTCGTCTATCACCAGGGCCACATCAGAGCAGGCCTTAACCTCTATGGTCCACCACTTCTGCAATACAGACAACTGGAGAGTGAGGCAGACATGGTCCACTGAAGCATGCCCAGACCAGCTCTTTCTGCTTAAATAAAAGTACTAGGCTGGTTTTAGTCTACCCAGTTACAAAAAAAAAAAAAAAAATCTTGACATGTAACATAAAAAAAGAAATGTTAGGGAAATCTCTTTGCTGGAGTTTCAGTGTCAAATATCTGTGATCAAGTTCAATGGTCACAGAAGGCATGGTAACTAATGAACTACTGCACTATTTGTGTCTCCTGCCATGAACTGCCAAAAAAGAGAGAAATACAAACAATAATATATCAAAGCTTTAACATCTATAGAGTTAAATAAGGTAATGATAATCAAATAAACGATGTTTCAAGTTCTACATCTTAAATATGAGTTAAGTTGCTACTCGCCTGAAAATAAATCCATTGTCAATTCTGTAGTTACTGTGTGTAAATGTTTTTACTGCAATACAATCCCCCATATGTAGTGTCTAAAAATTAAAATACATATTTATTTAAGTTTAGAAATGATTAAAAACTACAGTCATAGTTTTCCATATTTGTTGTAGTTGTAGTTAAATTGTGCTTTTTTAATTACATTTTGTTGAGTAAATGGATGAAATCTACAATAAATTTTGAAGGACACGCATGATGATATCAGCAACTGTTGAATAAAATTGCATGCAAATGCAAAAGACGTTATGTAATATAGTTACCTTGTTTTAAGAATTTTATGATAAAATCTTAAAGGTGAAATGGACAAAGAATAACTGGTTGATAATTTTTTTCAAATAAGAATTTATTTATTTTTTATTTTCTAAAATCTGTCCATCACAAGAGGCCTTCAGCTCATTGTCTGTTACGACCGGAAAAGTTGAAGAAAAAAAAAAATAAATTAAAAAAATAAATGAATAAATAGACAAAAATAGGGAGTTAGATTTTGGTATTACGATACTGGAACCAGGTGTTTCTTTTTTTTGACATTATAAGTTTTAAAAACTTGTTTTTTTCAGTATTAGTAACATTACTGCTAAAAAATGGGATTCTGCACTTAAAAATAAAATAAAAAAAATACTTTAAAAAGATTTCAAAACAACAAGGAAAATAAACAATATGATCACTAAAAATTTAAAGCAGGCGGCCTTGTCAAAAAGTAAAGCTGTCCCAAAGTCTGACATGCAGAAATGAAAGGTTTGACACTTGTCACCGAAAGTTGTCGCTGAATAATTATTTTTTCTTTCTTTGACACAATAATCGGTTTGGGTCAAAACAAGGTTTGTCCTTTGAATTGTTGTGTCTTATTTGTGTTAGTGCAGACACACTTGATGCATTCCTGTCTGTCGTTTCAGAGATAATCTGTGACAATATTTTTTGAGACTTGAACTTGCAAAAAGTGAGTTGAGCACATCTTTCACTGAACATACAAACTGTTTGTTTGTTTAAAATTTATTTTTGCGCCATAAAAGTGCATTCACAAATAACTGGACTAAAAAAGTAAATCAGACTACAATGTCATTCTTTTAAACTAGAATATAAAATACATATATTGTTATTTTGAATCTGATTTGTTAGCTTTAGTTGTATACCATGACCTGAGAAACGTTTGTTGGATATGGAAGGCTGTTTGAGTCTGTGTCGTGGAAGTAAACTGAAATTAAATGAAGTGAAAACCCTGGGGAACACGGGTCCAGAAACACTGAAAAAGATATCCAATTAGGCAATCAGCATTCACTACTATGTAAGACGTACTTCATTAAGAAGACTGTGACCCACCGATGCTGGAAAGGTAAACTCTAATCCATGGGAATCATTCCGTGGAGGCTTCAGTCACTGTCACATCACAGCTCTGAGTTGGTTCTTCTTTATCTGGCCACAAATGACAAAAATCCATCTTAGGGGCTTTCACTCAGAACACCAGCGGCCGCAGCGAGATGCCCATCCGTGACTGGATGGGCAGCTGAAATTACCAATTAGTTTACCAATTGGCTGCAGCAGATTCGATTGGTTTGTAATTAATTCTAGTTACTGGCCCGTTGAGCAGGACGGATGGCGCCATGGCTTTGTCCTACTGACACACTATCCCACAGAGTCGGGCCCTGGGGGAGGCAGCGGACATCAATACAAGGCCCTGCAGCTACTGAGCTCTTCACCTTCTCCTCAACACACACACACGCACCCACCAACACAATACCTTACACACACTGTGCCTCACAAACACACACAGACAGACCCCCTCGCAGCGCTCGGCTGGTTCCAGAGAAGGCGAAACCTTAACCACCTGAGAAGGTGCTGACGACAAACAAAGACAACAGAAATCTTGTGTGTGCGTGGGGGTGTGTGTGTATGTGTGGATGGATGGGAAAGAAGAACGAAACAAACTCTACTTCATGAACAGCAGAAGCAGAGTTGGAAGTGGAATTTTACCCTTTCTTTCCTGTGATTTTCATTAGTTCCTTTTCACACGTGTGAGCAGGCGTGCCTGGCTTTGTGTGCATTAGCAAGTTGTGCCGAGGCAGAGGTCACACGGCTCACGGATACCTCCCACAGTGAAGGTCAAATCTTCTCACCCAGGAGTAGAGGAGGAGAGGCTGCAACAGATCGATGGTCCAGATAAAAATACACTGCACCTCAGCTAGTCCGCTTTATAGACACACGCAGATTCACAAACACATTCACACACTCCCAACAAATGACTTAAATGCCTTTACAAATGATCTGGGCTTCCTCTTAATGAAAGCGATATCAAAGTGAGAGCCCACAGCAGTCACAGCCGGCTTTTAGGATAACGATACAGTAATAGTAGATCATTAAAAGATCATAACAGCTTAAACGATGAGGTCTCTGTTGTTGCTCCGTCGTGAAGCTCCTGCGATCAAAGAACCGCTTGAACTAAATACGAAGGTGGAAGGTAAAATTACTTCCCGGAATGATGCCGCCTCCACAGGACACGCAGGTGGGAGAAGTTTGCTGCAGAGTCGGGCTGACGGAGGAAAATCAGATAGGAGGACTGCAGCTCATGAAAGTCGACTGTGCGTGATTTATGTGAGCTGTGAGAGGAGTGGTAATTGGGAGTAAAGCTCCACAATGCTTTTAGTTAATGACAAGTGGACTGGTGAAAGATGTCTGCCCTCTAACTGCTGCTTATTATGGATACTGGTTAACGGTGGGAAGAGGGCCGTGCCGGTGAACACTCATCAAGTAATAAATGAGGGACTTGGCAGCAACTGAGCAGAAGGCACGATATTTTGTCCATTAGCTATTCAGATTCTCTCCGTAAAAGACCAGATTATTGTTATAGATCCTATATATTCTAATGTTTCAATAAACATATTGATAACAAATTACCTTAAAATTGTTGCTACATTTTCACTTTTGATTTAGCTGGGCTTATAAGTAACCAAAAATAATGCATGCGATTAATTGAAACAGAATCAACACGTCAATATTCATTAACTCTCTGAGGCGTACTGACGTGCAGCTGTGAGATCAACGTAATAAAACTCTGTCTAAATAAACTTTAACTTTTTTATATTCTGTGATTGATATTTCATACAATTAAAGAGATAAAACAGAATTTATTTGTAGTTTTTGGACCTAAGCGATCTTTAATTTGAATAAATGAGGCGGAAGATGAACGTCGATCCTACGACTGCAGCGCAGAGAGTAAGATCCACTGTGGTGAGCGGAGCCTTACGGAGCTGTCTGCTATTAAAAATCAAACGACAAGGAAACCTATCATCATTTTATTTTGGAATAGGAACAAAATTATTTTTTCTACAATAACGAGCGCTAGCGTTGTCAAAAAAATGGCAGAAACTCTGTGGTTCACCACGAAAGTCCCGCCTGCAGCTGTTACGAGAGGCGAGCAGTTCGGAGTAGACAGACACGCCCCCTCCTGTGAGCAGATCCAGCAGAGTCAACCCCCAGTTGAATCAAACTTTTCCCAAAAGCCTTCTTTAATTATTTTTCACAATCACCATAAGGACATTTTATGAGCTCAAATAAATAGAATTCCAGGAAAAATGTCAAACGGACAGCAGAGAAATCAGGAGAGAAATTCTTATTTCTGGTAGCTGAGATTCTAAAGTGTTAACAATTAACCTTCTAAATGTACAATTTTGCGTGTGATTTCATATTGTGATTATTTGAATATAATAAGTGACTGAAAAATACTGTAATTATAATTTAAAAAAATTAATTGTGATTAATTTTTCCAGTATGTGATTAATTAGTTACATTTTTTCTTCCTGGCCCAAATAATAATTTTTTTTAAATATGCAGAATTTTTGCCTCAAAATTTTACCAGATCTCAGTTTATCAAGTACTTGATGGAGTAAAACTGCAGCTTAAAAAATGATAAGACTTGTCTTCATAGCTACAGATTTTTTTAGACATCTTTACCAAGTAGCCTCAACGTCCAAGAAAACTGATGAACCGCACGCCGGATCTCCCTACACTCCCCGGCCATCAGCCGCCGAGACAGATGAGTGAAATCAACACGGGAGACTTAAAATCAATACTGTTACTATCTTTTACCCTGAGACGGCTGTGGGAATGATGCTATTTATTATTAGTGTGGGCGAAAGACATGTTGTTCATGAGGTAATGCCCTGAAAACACAGAAGCAGACGTCACTTTTGCTTAACTTGGAAGGAATATGGATGAATCCTGCGACCGTCAGGCCTGAAGCCATTTTGGAACAAATGGAGCAAACGGCGTTCTTTGACAAGACAGCAATAACTGCCTTGCATCGTTTAATGGATGAAGTGACATAAATCAAGATGCAGTCATAGACAGTCTTGATAAAAACTAATTAGGCATTCACACTCTGGGTTGAAAGGGTCTCCGTGTTATTCAAACAATTTCATTAATCATGATGTGCATGTCAGTGGAAGATATACGCATAGAAGCAGAACTGAGCTAATGCCGACGTTTCTGCTGATGGGGATGAAACGCAGAAGATCAACCTGAAACTAAAATCTCATCATATAGAACCAGAAGACAATAATTTAACAGAAAAGAAAACATCTCCATCATATCTGATTTATTTTAGAACAAACTAGCTTGTAATTCTTCAAACTTTTGGAAGAATTGTGTGTTCTGCAATGATTGTCCAATAAAACTCCTACATGGACGTTTTTTTTTTCTTCCACATCTTTTATCTAGCGGTTTATTTGAAAGGTGAGGACATGCAGATTTAGCCACCATTCATTTTCAAGTAACAGAATAGCCGAACTGCTTGTAAAAGTTTTATAGCGCCAACAAAACCGCAAAGAAGAGCTCCAGACTGTCATGACAAGACTCAGACACAGGCAGACTTACATACATCAGATCAAAACTATTGGCTTGATGTTAAATGAGTTGTCCCCATTCCACCACAAGTGTACCGAAACTGCTCAAGCTTGCACAACATGCAGAGAGGGGACAGCAAAAGAGGTGGTTTGGGGCGCTCCGAGCATGCCTGTGGCAAACCTCCGTCAGATATTGTTTGTGTTTAGCGCTCGGCTCCATGAAGAATTGATGAAGCTCTCTGGAGCTATCACTGAGTCGGGGGAGAATCAGAGCATGGCAAAGACCACTCTCCTGACTCTCCTGTGCAAAACTAAAGCCATTTATGAGAGCCTTCCATTAGCTTCAGCCACAGGGCCCAACCCAGACACACACTCATATGGTCAGTGTGTGTGCTTCCTGGAGATGCAGTTAAGAACATGGCAGAAAAGATACATTGTTTGTCTATCAATGTGCAGGATACGATGATTGGTTGAAAGCATGGACTTCAATCCTTCACTTACTTGACAGTGAAAGAAAAATGTCCTCTTTACCAATAGATGTGAACAAAGATACACAAAAATAACAAAATGCAAAAGTTGTAAATGTGAAGATGCAAACCGTCAAGGGGACAGTGGCAGCAGAAGACAAACACTCACGGACACACACACTGATCTCCTTACACAGCCTGGCTGTCTGTAGGCTAACCACAACCCTGCTCCCTGCAGTGCTGACCGCAAAGCAGTCAACAGAGGCACACCGGGCCTTATCCTGCATGACACACTGGTCGATAATCATGCACACCACCGCATAGCACAACACCACTGTAACTGCGATACAGGGGCCTGCGGACGTAAACTGATGGGACTGGACGGAGCCGCTCTCATGCTGCTGTGTGGAATATGGCAATATTTGAGAATGTGTTTTGTCAATGTTTAAAAGGACACATTATTCTTGGAAGATCACACTTTATTTATCAGGAAATACGATCATAAAGCTCAAATAAACTGCTTTACCGAGTAAAATAATCGATTCATACAATTTTTTTTAAAATTCTATTATAGTTGTGCAAAATTTGGCTTTATTTTCTTTTTCCTTTTAATGAATACAGTCACTGACCAGAATTGCCCTATTAAAAAATAATAATAATAAAAACATGTTGTTGTTTTTTTTTTTTTTTTAAGAATGTAAGCCCACCCATGTTTGAATTTCTTTCCTTTCCTCCAAATGTAAAGCATGTTGTCCTGCATGGATAAAATTCAAAAAGTGTTTTTCTTAGATGATGATTTGTACAATTTTCAGCTCTGTAGTTCTCCAAACACAGACGCCTGCACATAGACAAACTACAACCTTGCATGCTGTCCTGACTTGAATTATTAACACGCAGCTCAGTTATCTATTTTGTTTGCTTGACAAACCTGATAAAGGATAACATAAAGGCAACCACTGAAGCAGAGTGCAACTAAGCTGAACGTCAGCTTATTAACAGCTGCTTCTGTCTTTACTTGTATATTAAAAAAGAAAAAATGTAGCAAAGGATGTCTTTACTTTTTTGATGAAACATCTGAGAAAAACTATAAAGGAGATAAAGTTAATTTGTGCTTCTGAAAGTGTTTTTTTTCCCGACAGCTAAAAAGGTTATTAAGTTCTTTTGAGAATGTCAAATAACAATTACAAGGTGCAGATAAATAAATAAATACAACATGCAAGTGATTTACTGTAATAACGTTTTAATTTATTTTGGTGAATTCAAAATCAGTACAATTTGAATTTTAAAAAATGATCAATTGTAACAATCTGGCTTCATTTAATTAAAACAACCTTGTAAACCAGCTAAAGATGTTTTACTTCCATTATTGTTCAGACATGGATGGAAAACAATTTATCAACTAAGTCCATCATTTCAAGTAATTTTAACACTTTTTACTGTCAAATCAGAATGCATCAGCAGTGCTGTCTTTACAGGGCCATCAGTTGTTTCGGTGTGAGGGTTGATCTGCAGAGAAGGCCTTACCATCTACTGTGAGGCTGAACAAACAACACAGTTAATGGATGGAGACGGATGAGGCCTGCAACTCCACCAGACGTCTATGGAGACTCAACAGCCCCACCTGCTGTTCTACATGCGCACAGGAGCACCTTGTGTCTTCATTGTAGGGTGTGAATGTGCATAGGAAGTACCATTTAAACACATTTAAAGCTATGATTGTTGATTATTATATAATTATTAATTGATATAAAAACAAACTAAACTAAATTAATTCAAACAAAACTAGTTAAACTTGTGTTTTAAAAAGGATTTCAGTTTCCCTTTTGTTCTTTATTCTTGCTTCATTGCCACATACATAAAAAAGCTTCTTCGAAGTATAAGCTTAATTTGAGCCATTAGGTTGAGCATTTAGGTATTATTCATATATTTTTCTATTTGTTCTATTTTCACAATCTTTGCTTTTGTAAAACAACAAACTGAAACACTAAATCACAAAAGAAAAACAGAGACACAAATGAGAAATTGAAAGAGTAGATCAAGGTGAATACTGAATTTAAAAACAATTATATTTATAACAATGTTCAAAGATTCTGCATTACAATAACCAGAGTAAAACTGTAAAATAAATTATACTCAGAGATAAAACAATTTCCAAATATTTGTTATTTTAAAAATAAATAAAAAGAAATTAATTTAAATGCTTGCAACTCATTAATGAGTAATAATGAGTCCCATGATGATTGTAATGAGTTCCTAGGTATTTATTTATTAATTATTTTAAAGTAATAATGACATGCTTGTGATTTTTAATCTTTAGACAGTCTATGATATTGAGATTATCAGTATATTGTGTGGAACTGTCCAGGTTAGGCTCCAGCAGCCGATGACCTCAATGGGGATAAAACAGATTTAGAGGACGAATTGATGGCATATATTGTCTGGATTTTTGTTGTCATAATTACATCTGTATGAGGGAGTTGACTTAAATGAGCTTCAGCTTCTGTTCCCTTACAAACATGTTTATCGTTCTTTCCAATAGAGGCTTCTTTTGAATGACTGACTGTAGTTATCGTCAAGTGATTACATTTATCTATTGTTGTTTTTATATGTTTGAAATACATAAAAAAAATGGGGAAATTGTGGGCTTAATCTTAACATTTCAAAATAAAAGTTTCTCAAGATAAGCACTTCCTGTTCTTTCATGCAACTTTTAGGAACTGATCTACTTTGCAAAATCTTTTCTTGTAATTGTTCTTCTCTGAATAAAAATGTATATTTCAGCTGATTTCAGTTTCACAGACATTGATGGACTTTCTTTTTTGCCTATTTTGAGCATCTGAAATTATTTCGATAGCGACTCACGCCTTAATGTGAAGCGCACACACTCAAAAGCCAAAGACAACAAACCTGAGACCTTTTATCAGTTCCTCAAATACTGACAGCCTTTCTTTTTACGGCGCTTTAAAACTGCTTAACACAAACAAAGGTGAGTATGGGCAGGCGCATGCACACCTTCACATGCACGCACACACACGATCCATTATCTTGCACTATGTAGACACAGTCTTGCACACCTAAAAAAATCCATTTGTGCTCTTTGAAGTCACAGAGTAAAAGTAGAAGCCGAACTCCAGACGGACTGACTGCTGCCCCCCTCCCCATCTGTGCAGATTCGGACTCCCCTTGTGCCCAGATGCAGAGGTGTGAAGCTAAGCAGAATCTCTGTCCCTGTCTAAGATGGATGAGACCACTTAGCAAATTCACAGCCCCCCTACCCCCTGTCCTGACCGCACACATGCACACTGCAGAAGCTCTCATACAGGTATGCACAAGAACTCTCATCTGTGTGCACAAACAAGCACCGCTGGGGGGGTTAAGGGTCGTGTCTGGAGAGACTAGCAGGAATAGAAACATGCAGGGACTGAAGTGAGAAAGAGTGTGAGGAACGAGAAAAAAAGCTCAAGAAGGAGGAGAAGACGATGACATCGGAAAAGGAGTGGAGGTGGGAAAACTGAGGTGAGAACAGAGGACAGTCGGGGTGGCAAAATAACTTAAAATAAACAAGAAAGATTACTAACATGTTCATTTTGTGGATTTGGCTATGATGTTTGATTATTTAAATAAAAAAAAACACAAAACAGATTCACACGACAGTTTTTTGCTGCTGGCATCAATAGCTTTAGTCAAAATCCATTTTTTGCTATCAAAAAGACAGAAGGAACCCCGTGATCCCATTATGTGACATCTGTGCTGATCAAATATTTATATGAAGGGGGGGAAATCTATACAAACATGGATATTAGCCATGTGTGTGTGCACACACGTGTTGTCCTGCTGCGTTCATCTCAGAGTCCAGAGAAATCACATCGGGGAATAACAGACACACGAGGATCCAGCGGATTGAAGCAGGACTTCTGCGCTGCAGCACTGAGGATTAGAGCGGTTAATAAATGTTTCATTCAAAGCCAGACTAAGGTCAAATGCAAGAAGGGGGCCCCCTGGCTTGTTGCGTTTTGTTTGTGAGCCCTGACTCTCCTGTCCTCCTGCTCCTCAGTTTCTCTCTCTCTCCTCCACCTCCTTCAGCTGCTACATTTTCAGCCGTATTATGACAAGCAGCGCTCATGGTCTCACTTGCAACTTTAGGCTCTGCCCTTGTGCCTACACATCATTAGCCCTCCATCTGTCAGCTCCCTAACAGGTTCCCAGTAATGTGGCCAAGGACTACCTTCATTGCTTTTCCTATTGAGACAATTTTTAAACTCTGTTTTTACTTGTTTTCTTTCTTGTTTTTTGTCTTTATTTGATGTTATCTTTCCTTTTTACCTCATCCCTTTTTTTTCTTTCTCCCTCTCCGAACTCTTTCTCTCTACTTTTAATCTTTTCCACTCTGCTCCTTCTCTCCCCCCTCCTTCTCCTCTCCTCAGACTCGTCCCCTAAAGTATCTGGTGAGATTCAGGGCTGGTGTCTGCGGTCAACAGGGGATTAGCAAGAATGGAGGGCAGGAAAAGTGTGAAAACCAGTTAAGTCACGCGCTATGCAGGCCAGAGGTTCAGATGCACACGTGCACAACCCCAGATGTTTCAGGCCCCCCAACAACAAAAGCATTACAGACACAACAATCGATACAAGTATTGTGTGTTACGGTTAAAGTGACCAGCTAGCTTGAAATGAATGAAGTGGAAGGAAATATAAAGACATCTGAATGTATGGAGAGCAGGATGAAGTGGCAAATGGAAGCAATGGTGACACTGGTCTCAGCAAATGGGCTGCGCGGCTGAGTGGGTAACTCTATCTGTGGAGGGGGAATACAGCAGTGGTTGGGTAATGGAAAGGTCATTTAGCCAATCCCCCAGGTAGGGGGGGCTGGTCTGACACAGCTTGTTTGTCACAGTTCAATAACTGCCACTCCGGGGAGTGTGAGGGAGAAACAGAAAACGAGTGAGAGAAGGGTAAGAAGTGTGCGCGTGTGCGCGAGCGTTCACTTCAACCCGGCGGTGTGAGAGTGCGCCCAGGCCCCTGGAAGCACAGCTGATTCCCAGGGCTTGTCCCTCCATTTGAGGCCTCAAACAGGGTCGCAGCAGAGGCCAAGCGCCATGGACTCAGACATGTAGATGTCTGTAAGCCTCGGTCTGGAAGGATTATTTTAGCTCTAAGTGGTTGATGTTCTGCTTTCCAAGAGGGAATTGTTACTCTCCCCCTGAACTCCAACATGGCTGCTCCTGAATAATGCCCAACTGCAGTCTGTGACTGTTGATCATGTTGGGTCTGTAGGGGTGAAATGATTCACTTGAACAACGATTCAATTCACATAATAATTTTTGGTTGACAATGAAATTCATAGTCGATATCGGTTCATTATGAACAATCCATCTTTAGCCAAAACTTCATTGTGACTCAGAGATGAATACCAAACAGTGCAGGTGAAGTTTTCCAGATTTCCTGTATTTCTAGTAAGATAATAAAGTGTAAATTAAATATGTCAACAAATAAACAAGACCTAATGGCAAATCAATTCACGTTATATTTTCCTAAAGTTCAGCTCACTGTTGTTTTTCCAGATCAAAATACAAACAGAACATTGTGGCACAGTGTATGTTCACATGTCTGCTAAATTTGAAATGTTTCCATACATTGGACTGTAATGATGGCTTGATCATTTTTGCTGTCATCGCATGAGTGTTGTCTGCTGTGATGGCACTTGGTCAGTTTAAATGTAATAGTAAAATAAACCTTCAATATCTCAATTCAGATAGTATTTTCCAACATCAATATAATTAATTTATTTCATTTTGAAACCATTTTTTAATAGTATAGAACAGGGCTGAGCAAACTTTTTGACTTGTTTGCCACAAAGGGTTCTAAAACTTGACAGATGGGCGGGATCAAATGCTGGAAGTGTTTTGGAAAGTGACCTCATATGAGAAAGAAACAATATGGAATCTGAAAAAAGGATTTTTTTTTTTTTAATTTAAAACTGTGTTTTTTTCCCTATTTTAGTGACAACTGCACCAATTGGTTGATGTCTTTTAGGGAAAAACACACACACGCAAAAATACAGTTTGTTGTGTTTGAATGATCAAAAATACACATGAACGTGAGACAAGCAAGAAGTCTTCCAACTGCAATATAACTTTCTGCACCTAAACGCAAGTCAATTTATTTGTGGTGCATCATCTAAGGGAATCAAAGGGAAATCTAAAACATTTAAATGGATTATCAATATAATTTATTCCAGTGTGGCGGGCCAGATTAAATGGTTTAACGGGCCAGATATCGTCCCCGGGCCGTAGTTTGCCCACCCCTAGTTTGGGGTTTAGGACGAGATGATGCAATTCGATTAACAATTTGCCTTTGACAGAATTAAATGTTTGGACCGCAGGAATAAATCGATTAATTGTTACACACCTACAGGTTAGGGAATGAAATGAGAAATAATTCAGGGTTATTGAGTTATAGACAAAAAAAGATGATAGGAGTAAAAATATATATTCTGTCATCAAATTATTTCATACAAAACAGCATTTGTCCCTACTAAAATGTTGTTTTAGTATTACAACATTTTTTTAAACCATTAAAGAACGAAATAATTGTCTTATTGGAGAGCAGTGCAAATGGGTCCATATCCATAAAATGAACACATATGTTGGCCTGGAGCCATTGATTCTCATTTGACTGTATTGATCCTCTAACATGTTGTTAGGCGTGCGACAGAATGATCCCCCGACTTCCTGAGAGGCCCAAAGATTTTCACACTTCTCACAGAGCGGCTGGTGAGAGACACCACAGTCTGTCCTCCTCCCACTCACTTTGAAAATCAATACCAAGCTTCTATGTGCTTCTTCTGGTCTCACTTTCCTCCCTGAGAGATGCCTGAGGCACAGATTTCCATTCTGCTCAGCTGCTCTGACAGATCTGGGGGTTTAAGGCCAACCACCTGCAGACATGTAAAAACTGTTGACTCTGTGCAATAGGTGGCTCTGATCCTGCTGTGACACTCAAGTGATACTGGGCTGGATGTTTTTCTCAGGTATATGTCACCCTCTTGTGGTCACACGTGGAACAGCAGAGATAAAAATGTTTGAAATTTTTCTACGTTTGAAGAGAGAAAGAAGATAGCTTTTGAAACGAACTAATGCAGGATAGACTGAGGACTAATCGTCCTTTCCAGAGCCACAGAGGCAAACAGCAGACTTTAAGACCCACTCCAAAAAAATCCTATTTTGGTTATTTTAACATGTTATTGTGGCATGTTTCTCATAATGGAGGATATAAATAAATAAAAATAAGATTAAAATTGCACTTCTGTGAATTCCCTTATTAAAATCATTGTAAATCTGGAGCGGATGAAAACATTTCATTTTTACAAATATGTAGTGGTGAAGTAGGTACTACAGTCAAAAGCCACAAGCTCTCTTTATCTAATGAACTGACATCGCCTTGCAGAAACAATGTCACAGAAAACGACACAGTATTTTTTTTTTTCAATTTTGGCTAATTGTTTAAAAGCACACACACATTTTTTCTTTAATTTAAAGTATTGCAGAATCCATACATCTTCTCTTTTGGGATCACGAGGTCAGTGTCAAGTGAAGGCAGGGACATGTCGCAATACTCACATTCACACCTAAAGATGCCAACTAACCTATGAAGCATGTTTTTCAGGTGGAAACCGGAGTGTCTGGAGAAAACCCAAGCATGCATGGGGAAAGCATTAAAGTACACACAGAAAGAATCCAGCTGGGATTTGAACCAGGTCGCTAGCCACTGCTCCACCGTACCGCTCCTTTTTGACTAAAGAAATAATAAAACCAAACTAGGACAGAAATGAGTAAAATTACTTTAGAACAACTCTACAAAATAAACAAAGATTAATGTTAATTCACATTTCACTCCACATTTGACCCATCCCCTGGGGGAGAGGTGAGCTGCAGACACAGTCGCATCGTTGAACCATTAGGTGGTTTAACTCCCCAAATCAATGCAAATGGTTTCCATTTTTAGTCTTTGGTCTGACTCTGCTGTGGATTTGAACTCGTATCCTTCCAGTCTCAGGGTGAACCGTCTACCACAAAGGCCACTGTGGCTCAGAAATGAACCCAAATCCTCTTTTTTTCTGAACCAAGATTCAAAGCCTTTCGGGATGACATTGCTTTCTTTTTTAATGAATGTTATTATCTAACCTCTGCACTCTATGTTTTGTGTTCAAATACGTTTCCATCTGTGTACAAAGGTCTCAGCTGCTTTGTTGCCAAATTGAATATTTAAATGTTCTTTTTTTATCTGTTGCAACCGCTGTTGAGCATGCAGACACTTGAAAGCAAACTTGCACACAGCCTTTAAAAAGACATGCTCTACTTTCAACTTTGAAAAAAAAAACCTTGAACCTCTCTCAGAGAAAAGGGGCCGAGCAACCGACTTCACTGTGGTCAGTGACATCACGGGACAAAAGCTCTTCCTCATTTAGAATGACTCACTGGTGTTTGAGCCCCTCCAGCCTTCAAAGCTGTTCAGGAAGCTAAATAGTTGCAATTCTTTACTAACTCCTTGCAACTTGTTGATATGAAAAAGATTCTTCAGTAGTCCTGTTAGTGAAAGCTAAAGAAATGTCCACTTTGATGTTTAAAGATACATTCTGGGTAAGTCTGCTCCTGTGGTCACACTATGGTTTCCTGAAATATACGATTCTTAAACTAAGTTTTTTCTCTGTTTAATTTGAATTAATGAAACAATGTACTTAGTACTGTAAAGATTATACACTGCAATAATTCTAATGATGAGTGCAGCATGGGTATTAAACAGGCAGAAACCCCAATTGATGACGTGCAATGTAAAGATATTTGCAGTTATAAATGCTATAAATCCTAAATTTTAGGTTTATTATAATTTTTTGTATATAATTTGTCACAATATGAGGAGATCTTTTTGACTAACGACTACACAAAGCTTCATGTCATAAACCGCTGTTTTGACAAGTTAAAGATCGACTTCTGCATTTTCACCAAAAATGGACTTCAAGATCAACTCAAGGGCGTGTTGTCACAGTTTTTGGGTGCAGCTTTTTGGTCTTTCTTTCTCAACGCAGGGGTCTGATTTCATCTGTCATGCCGGTTATGATGCTATAATCCAGAGGCTACGAGATGGGAGACAAATGTGCAAGGATGTGGAGGAGCTTTTCAAGATGAGGTTTGTATTTCAGTAACCGAAGCCAAAATGGACCACTCAAACGGGCGAGTTTATAAAATTATCTGCAACTCCTGTCTGGCAGACACGGCTGCAGACTGGCTACTTCTTCCCCCATCACAGGAGATCTTTGAACTGCATCATTGAAGTGTTTCAAGGGTTATCATGCAACAAAAAAGCCTAAAAATTATTTATTCAAACTGTGCTAAACCAGACCTCTCAATCAGATTTAAGACAGATTATTGAAATATTCAACAGTTCTAACATTCTTTGGTCTGTATTCTCATTTCTTTGAAAATATTTCGTTACTGCACTGGATTTGTTGTGTTGTTATGCAAAGCAAAGTCAACTTATGATAAAAAAGGAAAAGTGTTTTTGCTGTTTTCAACAAAAATTATGTTTTTACATCTGGTGTTAGACAATAATTGCTGAAGTTGAGCGTTATAAAATGTTTTTTATATATAGAAATGTAAAACTTGTGAAGGTCAAAGGTTCACATTTTTTTGCAGCTCCGAGACAAAAGAAACAGCCAATTTGCCTTTTCTAACATGTCATGAAGGTCAAATCATCAGGTTAAATGCAATCTCAGATGGCAAATAAAACATTTTTCACCAAATCAAAGTAAAAAAAAAACTAAAACTATAGTGACCTATGAAACAAATCATCCATCTACCCATTAATACCTATTGGGGTCTCAGGATTGCTGGAGCCTATCCCTCCTACAGTTTGAAGAAGGTGAAGCACACCCTGGATGGATCGCCAATCCATCCTAGGTCTCTAAAATACAATCTTTACCTCTTATAAGTTATAACTCAAAGTTGTTGTAACCTGTAATACTCCATCAGCCTCACATGGGATTCCCTCTCCAGAAGACTGTACTTTACTGATGTTTGGAGGCATTTTCTTCTTCAAACGTTTAGTATGACCATCAAAGTCAGATTGTACTGGTGGAGAGGTGGAGTGTGACATCCATCTTTAGGATGTTTGCAGCACGTCTGGTTATTGTCTGACCCTCAAGGGAAAATTGCTCAAAGTTGACACCTGGAAAATGTGGGTATGAATGTTTTCCTTTGGTCAGAAACGCTTTGTTATCATTAAATGTTGGCCTAGAAATGATAAAACCCAGATAATGATTGATGCTCATCTATTCAAAGATTATTTTTACAAATTTGCAAATAGCAATATTGTCAACTGTTATAAATAGTAGTTTTTAATGAATTCCTGCCTTGAAAACAAGCCGGCATAAAAGCAAAAAGTGAACTGGTCCCAACTTAGATCTTTGATTGATGTGACTTATTAAGCTGGTCATGAATGTTTATATTTGGAGAGTAACATTGCTGAGATTCATCATAATTTTTAATATCCAAAGGGCACTCGCAGAGGAGAAGTATGGAAAGGAACTGGTGACTATTGCTCACAAAGCTGGAGGAAACACAGAAATCGGGTAAAAATGCATCCCTTCATATTCAAGATAGAGGTTTTTAGTATTTAGTATGTAATATGCTTTTAAAAAAGTATGTCAAAATGCTAAATGATTGGGGAGTTTTGTAATGACTTGTATACATAATAAATACTGTTTCACCCTGAGTAGACAGCGAGACACAACGCCACGCTCAGGGTAAATGCACGCTTGTGTACCTTTGTGCAGAAAGATAAAGAGAAGCAGAAAGTTTTTTTTTGTTTAACAGGCTGTAGCACTTGTGCAACCCACCACCCAGTGAAGGGGGTTTTTAACCTGTGTTTCCTGATAGAAGGGAAACATCAAGCAAGATGATTGGCTTGTAGTGAGAAGAACTCTGAAAATAAATAAGCCTTCTCAAAGTCCACATTTGTCTTTTGGAGAGAATAAAAAAGGATGTGCGCAGTTGCCATTTCAAAGTGTAAATCTTTGAGGTTAAAATTAGCAAAAAGCATTTTCATCTTAGTTTTGTGATGCAGTATCATGCAGTGGCTTAGTTCCTTTTTTAAGATTGTCTCAGTGGAAGCAGTTGAAATAGGAGTTACTCTTCGTCTTTGTGAAAGAAAAAGATATGTAAAATGTTTCTGAAATGATTGTTTCTGTTTTTGTAGCACCATGAGAATGTCCTTCGAGCAGCTTAAAACCCGTAGGTCCTCTCATCATTTCCAGGCATATTTAATCAGCACCGTCTTCATATTGTCTGATGCATTTTTTTGGTCTCGATGTTTGCATTTCTTTTTTTGCAGAAATTGAGAACATTGGGAACTTTCACATCCAATTATCAGACAAACTGAAAGAGGAGGTGAAAAGAATTGAAATTTTCCGAGAACGTCAGAAAGAACAGAGGAAGAAGGTGAAATATCACTTTGTCTCATAGAAAAACAGAAGTTTGAGCATCCATTCAAATGAAAGAATACATTTGGAAGTTATTGGGGACTTTTATGATTTTATTTATGAATATTATTGTTTTGGCAGCATTTTTTTTTCCTTTTTTATGCAACATTTTTTCATCTGCAGTTTGAAAGCATCATGGAGAAGGTTCAGAAGAAAAAGGTTACTTTGTACAAGAAAACTATGGAGGTGAGATATTCATATCATAAATAAATCAGTTGAGTGATCAAATGTTTATTTTTTTTCTGCTTTTATAATGTACTTATTTATTTTAATAAATTTAACATTTTCAAAGTAAGGCGAATGTCATTGCTGAGCTTTCTATTTCAGTCAAAGAAGAACTATGAGGTGAAATGTAAAGAAGCAGATGATGTGGAGCAGGGGGCAGAGAAAACAAATGCTGCTGCGAAAAATCCTGAGAAGGTATGCATGCAAAAAAAAACGAGATTACTCAAACTGTCTGGGATATTTTTAGTACCTTTTTGATGACTACACTTAAATAAATCCCTATAGAATTATTACCAAACAATCAAACTTGCTATTTCCAATCTACAACAAACTCCCTGCTGACAGCAGCAACAAACAGGGTGGAGTTGACAAATTGAAAGTGTTCCCTCCTTCCTGTCTTCACTTTCTGAAAAGTGGATTTATTAATAGACAAATAAACCATTAAAACCCCAGCCTCTGGGTGTGCTTCGTCATGACACATGTCAGCCATTTCCTGTGTTAATTCTCATCTCTCAGGTACGTCACAAGACCAAACAATGCAGACAGGCCGCAAATGAAGCAGGTAGGCACCAAATGTTCTCTACTTTTACTGCACTTAAGTCATTTTTTGCAGTCACACTGCAAATCTTAATAAGCACTGTACAAGCTTTTTTGCTACGACTAACACAACCCTCTGCCATTGAACAGAAAAGCTTTACGTGAACAATATTAATCAACTGGAGGCTGTTCGCCAGGACTGGGAGGAGACACACAAGAGCACGTGTGAGGTACTGCAGCAGCTCTCTTAGTCAGAATAGAAGAAAAAGCTTCTGTAACTTAGCAAACCAAACCACAAAGCGAGTGCCTGAATGACTGCTGCCCAGTGAGGAAGTGTGCTTCTGTTGTTCAGAGACCGCTAAAAATAACTGTATTTACGGTCATGCAGAAACATTTCATATAAAACCAGCTTTCTGCACATTTCTCCAAGCTTGTGGTGTCACTGATTATGCAGTCAGCGAATCAAAATGCAACTCTTACAAAACAGAAAAAGTCCTTGGTTCTAGTGGTTTGTGAATGTGTTTCAGGTGTTTCAGCAGCTGGAAGGAGATCGCATCAGCATGCTCAGGTGCGCTCTGTGGGACCACTGCAACCATTTCTCCACGCAGTGTGTTAAAGATGACGAGGTAGGGTTGTTTTCGTCTTTCTAAAACTTCAGTGTTTCAAATTGGATTAAAAAACGAAAGTAATGCAGTTATGCAAAATATATATCTTTATTTGAAATGCTCAAACACTAAGTCTTGCCCCACAAGTCTTCCTAAATTATACAGGAACACTGCATAACCTTGATTTCCGCCTCTTTCCAAATCAGCTTTATGAAGAGGTGAGAAAGTTTCTCGAGCAGTGCGACATCATCACAGACAACGACAGCTTCATCAAGATGAAATCAACGGGGTCGAGGGCACCAGGTGAGCTTTCACTGAAGCAGAGAAGGAGAGGCAGCCTAAAAAAATGACAATTGGCTCCTAACTGGGCGTCTCCAACCCTGGTCCTCGTAAGCTGCTGCCCTGCTTGTTTTGCATCTCATCCCAGTTCAGTAATTCCTGATTAACTGGATTGAATGAGGGTTAGCTGCAAAATAACCAGGGCAGTAAAGTTTACAAGGAACGGGGTTGAAGATCACTAAACTCTCTCTTTCAGTTGACACTAAGACAGAAAGCAGGCATGAACTTCTCAAAATGAGCCGCTTCTCTTTTTTCTTTTTCGCAGAGCCTGTAGTGTTTGAAAGTTATTATCAGGGTGTAAAGACCAGGAAAAGCAACGGCCAAGCCCTTTCCTCAGAAGGAGAAGTGAGGTGTGAACCCAATGACAGGAGGCCGAGTCAAATAGATGAAGCCAGGTAAAAAACTTTGCAGCATTTACCATCACTACTCACTTATTAATAATTAAAACATTTAGCAATAAAGCTACTGTGACCCTCTCTCTATGTACAGGTGCTTTGACCCTTTAATCAGAGACTCCATAAGCAGTGATAATGATAGAAGAATCTCACAGTCAACACTGACATCTACTGAAGAATGTAAGTATTGCAACAAATTTCTCCTAAACTGATTGTGAAATAACAACACATCAATATATCCTGGAAAATGAATTAAAGACAACACTGTTGGTTTGTTTTTATTCTGATACGGTGGCTGAGAGAGCTCAATACACTGTAGGTCAAGGCAGGATGCTCAGCAAAAAGAGTCCACACCTCCAAATTATAAATAAAGCTTCATCAACTTGACACTTCGTGTGTTGCAACTACTAGCTCAACATGCTGCAACTTGAAACAATAATGAAACACATAACCTGATGTAATTTTTTGTGAAAACAAACCTTATATTGTTATGCTAGATAACAAAAATGTAATAAAATATATGCCAATTTAGGGTTGTTATTGTCACAGGAAGTAAATTACTCTGGTATAAAAAATTACTATTAAAGGAATAACAATAAAATCCCTTAGCAAAAATTAGTGTATTTGAGTGTACTTCAGGTACACTCAAATATACTACTAAGTACACTTTGGATCGTTCAGCAGCATCTTCACTTTTGCATAATTTTAACAGGATTTATTTTATGGAGATCAAAAACCTTTGGATTTTTTTCTAAATAACATAAAAGTAAATACATTTAGCTTTTTGTTTATTTCTAACTCGTATAATTTTGACAGTATATATTTTTATGGAGAGAAAACAATTAAAATGATTTAAGGTTTAATTTTATTTATCCTGGAATAATGTTCCTGCCTGTTTTTATTCATAGTAATGTTCAAAAGTTAATTTTTAAAAAAAAATGTAGGTTTAGTTTGTTAAATAAATGTTTTTCCTGTTTGGCCCATGACCTGAAGAGTATTTTGGATTTTGGGCCCCTGTGCGAATGACTTTGACTCCTCTGCAAAAGCTGATGCAAATGAGAGAATTAGTTTAGAAATAAAAAAAAGATGAAATGTCCAGTTTTAGAATATATATATATATATATATATATATATATATATATATATATATATATATATATTAGTGTTCAAAATCAAACACTCAACACATCTGTCTGACCTTTCTGTCAAATTTTAGAGCCCCTTGTGACCCACAGGTCAAAATGGTTATTGTACAGCTTTGTCTTCAAATGTACCCATTGCTTTTTGTTATGGGATGAACCTATTTTACATTTTTGAAAAAAAAAAAAATTCTTTCCAAATGAGCTGTGTCAAGTGTTAAATGTGCCACTTTAATGGTTTGACTTTTCCTTAACCCCTGGTCCAAAAGTGAAATTTGGAATCCAAATTCATCATGTTTCAGTGTTTGCAGCATCGTTGTGTTGACTAACTGATGCTTTTTTCTTCTACTTTCCATTTTTAAGTGTTTCTGCAACATGCAATGTTCCCTTGGACAGCTTTATTGGAATCAACCTGGAGTACAAAACATGAAGAAAAACATTTATTACATGAATTCTTTTTTTGTATTTTTAGATCATATCAAAGTAAATCTAAAGTTTAAAATTTACATTTTTAGGATAGGTTACAAAAAGCAGAAAAGTTTATTTTTGCAAGCATTTAAAATAGATTTTTTGATGAAATAATTGTAAAAATGAATATTATCCTTAGAATAAATTTAAGTATAATCTTTATTCATGGGATATAATGTGAATGAGATCAAATGAGCAGAGACTTTTCATTACTAATTGCCTGCCTTGACTTTCCTCAGTTAAGACAGAAGAGAGTGGATATTCAGCCCTTCCAAGTTCGTCACAAGAAGAATCTTTAGAGCCCGCTTCACCTGACCTGGACCAGTTCTACATGGTGTATTATGATTACAGTGCTCAGGTGAAAGCAACAAATTACTCTTCTGATCAACCCATTACTATACAATAATGATAAAAGTTAACTTCTGTTTCTTTTTTTTTTTTTTTACCTGGATCTGCACCAACATTTGACGTCTTCACATGGACTGAGCAGGAGGGGGACGAGCTGTCTGTGAGCAGGGGGGATGTGGTCCGACTGTTGGTGCAGGGGGAGGACGGCTGGTGGACGGTGGAGAGGAACGGGCTCTGTGGACTGGTGCCAGGGAATTATCTGGGCAAAATTTGACAATGGACTTGAACACATGAACTGATCCAACATCACCATGTAAAAGTAGACCATCTTTTACCCTTAAGGCCCAAAATGTCATCCGAAGGAGTTTATCCATGAAGAAAAGAATGTATTTTTACCTCATTACAGGGAGGTACAAACTCTTACCCTAACAACATACCCAAAATGATAAAAGCTGCATTCTTACAAAGAAAAATAAAAAATGTTCATGCTTAGATGCACATTTCAGGATATGCACGGGTACTGTAGATAACATTTGTTAAATGCACATTAAAAAGTTAATATTCCAAGTTGAAGTGTATTAACAAACTGCCTAAATTAATACCTTTAATATTTTTATTTTATATTATTTACAACACTTTAAAGGAATTGTCAACTGAAGGACAGTGTCTGTATTTCAGGGATTGACAAATAAATGTGTTTCAATGTGTTTGTTTTTTTATTTGCAAAAAAACTGAATGTGTTTAAAGATTATGTGCACAAA
This sequence comes from Oryzias melastigma, assembly GCF_002922805.2. NCBI lineage: Eukaryota > Metazoa > Chordata > Actinopteri > Beloniformes > Adrianichthyidae > Oryzias > Oryzias melastigma. Next base: position 23,696,379 of record NC_050514.1, read on the forward strand.
TACAACATACAAAACAAAGCCTTTCAATAAACAAACAGGTGTAATTAATTAACAGTAATCAATTACTGAAAAGGTTTTTACCACATTATTTCATATTTTTCTTTAATATTTTAATTTTTCTTTAATATTTTAATCTTAAGGTCAATTATTATTTATTTTTATTGGTGTAATGAAGATGTTTTTCTTAAAGGTAAATAATTACCTTTGTAAACTGTCCTCCTCCATAAACACCTCCACAACTCATGTTCTTTTAGTCTCAAAATCTTGTAGAAATGACAACAAAATAACCTTTATATAGAGATCTAGTGTATTCTACCTTTTATTTACTTTAAATTGAAAAAAAAAAAACTAATTTAGCAGCCTTACCTTTTTAAAACTGAGGGCACCAACAATCAGGCCTCGTGAGCGCCCCTGATGGTGGAACTGAGTACTACCTCAGGACATTTCTCCTCATTCACTGAAAGAATTGAGAAGGATATCAAAGGGATTGTAGAAAATTGTCCACATACACTGCATTACCAAAAATATTCACTCACCTCCTTAACTCTCATATGAACTGAAGTGCTATCCCATTCCTAACTCAGAACAAGTGATTATAGGACACCTGATTCTGATCATTTGGATGGCTGAGCCAATACTCATATGTTTATGATAAACCTGCTTTTCTTCTGTGAACATGACACCGTGGAGAAGAAATGGTCCCATCCAAACTTCACCTCCTTCAGTGAGGAGAGACGCCCCATGTCGCTCACTCACCTCAGGCGTGTATGCCAACAAATGTTACAACAAATGTTTTTTTTTTTTTTTTAATCATACCAAAATCAAATAAATGCATCCATAACACATCAATTGACAAATATAGATTTTTATTATAATAGACCACATCACTGCCATTACTTAAATCTTTGCTCCAGCTTTCTGTTCTTTTCAGAATAAATGTGTAAAAGCCTGTTTACACGTTTTAGTGCTCCAGTCACAACACTGCAGATCAGCTTCTTATGGTGGTTTTACTGGTAAAATGATGATTCTACTTCATTGCTGATTTTTGACTATGCAGGACATCATTCTGCTTTGTAGAATAGTTTTCATTTAATTCCCTTCAGACAATTCCTAAAATATATATAGTTTTAGCTTATTGTAAAAACTGCAGTATTTTTACACAGCAGACAGCTAATTTAAATGTGATTTAGTAAATTGAATTTTAAAAAAAAAATTGTATTTATGATATATGGGGCCTGTTCATAAAAAAATACTTTCATGCCAAATAATATCATATATATGATAACAATAATATAACATCACATGCAGAGACAAGAATTCAATAAAAAGCAATCTAGTTGAAATTTACAAGTTTATTTTTCTTCTCTCTCCATTTAAATACAATTAATGACTCATTTTCCCAGAAGCACAAACCATGGAAAAACAAAATTAAAGTCGAAGTGTCTAAAATCTGTTCCAGATCAAAGTTTCTAGAAAACATAGAGATTAAAAATAAGGAAAAAAAATCTACAAACTAAAGATTTCTGGTATCTCTTTTAATAAATCCCATTTGTGGCACCAGAAACAAAAGGTGGGTTCACTACACTCCATATTCTAATCAATTGAGCCGGAATCACCTAAATATATATTTTGCCACAATCTAATTTTTTAGTAAAGATAAGGAATTTTCTCTACAAAACACAAACATAAGAAGTAAACTTCAAATAAACATCAAAATGAAAATGTAAATACTTAGCTTTGCTTCATTGTTGCTCCTTATAATCTAAACACTGTTTGTCTAGAACGACTAAGATAAAAATATTGGAATTTACAACACAAATTAAAAAAAAAAAAACAACTCTTGTCAGACGAGGATTTCAGGAGTAGTGTACATTTTTACATTTTCTTGTTACCAAAGCTTCTGCATTTTCACAACCATTTACCCTCACCAGAGCTGCAGTGCAAATATGCACACAAGCCAATACATTCAATACAGCACACCGGGTCAAACGTTCATACATCATCTTCACATGACTCTTCATCATCCTCACTGGGAAAAGAAGAAATATTTCATAATTCACCAAAAAAAATCTACAACAGTAACGTTAAACTTGCCACATACAACTTTGGCTTTTACATCTGGATCAAATGAGTAAAAGGAAAAACATTGAACTCATACAGCATGACAATAAATAACAGTTTTTTCCTCTTTAACCCCCCCACCCACCCCAAAAAACAACCCCACTGTCAGTGTTTGCTACTCTATCTTGAGTTGTGCAAAGTGTGTTTGAGCTTATATAACTACAGCTGATCTAGTGTGAACGGTTCTGATGGCGATCCTGTTGATTTTCTGCGTGCTGCGTTGAGGCCGCAGCCTTCATGCATAGCTGTTGGTTGTGACCAGCAGCTCGTACGCCGGGTCATGGCCCCTCCTGCACAGCACCACACAGGCACAGAGCATGCCCAGCATCTGCAGGGAGAGGGAAAAAAAGCATGACTTTTATTTAGCCGTCTGACGGTTGCTGTCATTTGCTGAGGTTCCTTTTTTGGTCACAAAAGCACCAATATGTTTTTCACTCTTACCCAGAATGCACAGCTTTTTTTCTTTTAATCAGTGTTGTCAAGTGAAACATCAATTTGTCCCATAAAAACAATAGTTTAGTAGAACGAGGTCAGAACTACCAGAGTTGAATCTATTCTTTAAAATGCTTCAATGCTGATTGAATTGTAGTATTTTTGTCTGCATAAGTGCAGCTTTTGCAGTGTGGTAAAAAGGGAGTGCTAAAAAGATAAACTTAACCTCAATGCCATCCGAGGCAGATAAACCACATGTCAGCCTCAATTGTATTTTTATATTCCCCAAAATAAGCAACCAATCATCATCATTTTGCTTTAGGCTCCAAAAGTATGTGATCATTACCTGTATAGACGCAAAGGTTAATGCCGCCCAAATCACGTACATCATGATCTCCTTTAATTTCTTCACAACAAGGGCTTCACAACCCTGAAACAGCAAAGAAAAAACAACAAGGAGGTTTGTAGCAATAAACTCCCATCAATGCTAAAGACGATGCCTAGAAGATGTGATTTCTGTGAGTACCTCTTGGTAGAGGTCACCAGGTCGAGTGAGAGTGCCGGTGCAGTTGCTGATGTTGGGCTGACAGCAGCTCACTGGGACACTGTTGTTCCCGGCTTCTTTAAACCAGCGGGTGTTCCTCCAGTCAGAGTAGTTGTGAATTCCACAGCAGTGGAGCTACAGAAGAAAAACTCGAGTTTACAACTTCCATCCAAAATAGAAGAAAAATATGTAAAAACTAAAAAGATTTTTTCTTTACCTGCTTCTGTACGTAGTCAATAGCACGACTGGGAGCGTCAGAATTGATGCCGCTGTACTCATTGTAAACCTTCTGAATGGAGTGATTCACCTGATCTTCAACCTGGAAGACATGAACACCTGCAGTCACTTTCACCTTCCATGACAGCTGCTGTATGGAAGGAACAGCAGTTCACCCTCATCCAGTAAGCCAATATTGTACATTATGAAGTCAATGTGATTAAACGTTCATGCTCGGATGCAACCTTTGACCCATGTTAGCAGACACAAATATTCTGTCTGTTTACCTTTGCCCTGTAAATGTAGCCGAGCACGACCACCACACACTCCGTCACGAAGACCAGCAGGAGAATGGCAGCAAACTGTAGCAACAAACAGAGATCACACACATGCATTTGTGCTTCCCTTTCAATAAAAACGACATAAGTTGATATGACCAATCAGCCTTACAGAAACAAACAGTGGTAGTGATGTGGAGTGCTTCCCCTTAGTGGCAAAACTTTAACTTTATGAGGTCAACTATCACATTTTACCTCAATAAACGATTATGCAGCTCTGTTTACATGAAACGTCAAAAAAAAGATCTTAAAGCTGCAGTAATGGATTCATTTTGGGCAGATTTAAACCTTTACTACAGGATTTTTTGTCTTTAAGCAGCCCCAATTTATTGCCAGTTAGTACTCATGGCAATTACATGTGGATGATATATTTTTTTAAATATTTTAGCATTTCATTTATTATGACTTTATTAATTTTGACTTTTTAGAAGTGTCATCTTAAAATTTGTTTTTAATTAGAGGAAAACCTATTGAAAAAAAACTTTTGTTTATTATAATTTTTTTAACTATTATGGAAACAACTAATACAGAAGATACAGCAAATCTGTTTACAGAGCAGAAAACGCAGAGGAACACATCACTGCAACTATTTCTCAGTTCTTTTACATCTTAACATAACACAAATGAACAGTATTTCAACTTAAGAAGAAAAATCCCACTGGTCGGCACTCACGGTTGCCAGGCCACAAGAGCTCTCGCGAATTGTTGCACAGCAGCCAATCAAGCCGATGATGAACAGAAGAGTCCCGACAGCGATGATCACCACAGCAGGAATCAAAGTGTACACATCCTCAAAGAAGTGGTCATAGTCATCGTACGAGATGAACACGTAGGCTCCAATGTAGCATAAAATTCCAGCTGCAGCCTGAAAAGACAGACGGAAAGGAAAAAAAACAGCTCAATACTATGTTCATACACTCACCAAAAATATGAACATTATCTGGATTGATTATTCAAGTAATCACGTAGACAGGATATTTTAAATGATTTAACCAATAATAACTGTTTTTGAGAAATCTGATTGAATGAATGAATTGAATGTTTTTCTAAATGTATTTCCATTCATCTGACCTTTTTGGTCTTTTTTATCCGAGAATGGGCAAAATTATTTTAAAAAGATCACAGTAAATGGTTTGACAGTGTGGCTGAAAAATAAAAGACAAGTGGCAGATGGTTGCGGTTTGAAAGGAAGCTGTCATCTTTTTTTCATGAAAGAAAAACAGAGTGGAGTATGAGTGTTATATTTTGCAGTCCTACAAGATCAGTAGAAAAACTGAGATAACATACATAGTGATTTTCAAAAATAAAAGACCAGATATTGAAAACACACGAGAGAAATTTTGAGTCCGAAGTGTCAATGTGCACACAAACTACTAAAAAAATAATTGAATCTTTAATTAGAAAAAGAAATACCAATTCATGAAATTAAGGGAAAAAATTATTAATCAACTTAATCTATTAATTGATTTACAGCCCCACTATCCAACCAGATTGATTTGTATGAACCATGTTGCTAATTGAATTATACCATTTGAATATATTTAAAAAAAAAAAATCTATTTTATAAATCTTAGAAAATGACATTTGTATTGAGGAACAGTTTATGTATCATACCGTGTGGAATCATGCTCTAATATTCCATTTGTGTTATTTTAATGTGCAAATATCAAACTTTACTTAAACTTCACTAAACTAAACTATAAATTGATTTAACTCTTACTTACTTGTTTTTTGTACACATATTTATTTACACTTGATTATCTTACAAGAAATAAAATAAATCTGGAAAACTTTACTGTTCAGTACCCAGGTATTTATCTTTGAGTCACACTGGTTAATGTTTTAGCTAAAGAAAGATCAATATTAGGTCAGTGAATCGAATAGTTCAAAATAGAGCTGTGCCAAAATATTGATATTGCCATGTATCTCGATATTTAGTCCTATGATTGTTCGCGATGGGTTCTCACCAAGTACTGATCTTTTATTTTCGTTTGAAGAGGCTGTAAAACGTTATATTCGTTATCCTTTGGTGAGACATTCTGTGGAGGTAGATAGGGGGCATTACACCAATGTGCCTGGCAGCTACTAGAATTATTGAATTTTGTTCTGTTGTTTGCAACAATTTTGCACTAAGTATTGGCATTGCTGTTCGTGTTTACTGTTATCACTGAATTTTACAGATAATTCAAATTCCATTGGTGCCAATGCTTGTCAAAAACATAGTATTACTGAGTTGTAGAAAAGTGTCTATTATTTGTTTTGTATTATTTGTTCCACAAAATAAGACACAAGTTGTGTATTATGATTGTGTTCAAGCTAAAAAGTAAATGGGGAAATGTTTTCCTTAAAAATTGTGTGCTTCTATATACTGTGAGTTGTTAAGAGAGGATTTAACCAATCATCGCAGTATTGCAATATCATCTATATCGTGAACCATGTATCACCCAGTGATTCCCAGCCTGAGTTTAAAACCAATATCAACTGTGAATCAGGTCCTCAACCACAAATTATGATACAAATTGAATCGTTGATAAAGTGAATCGTTACATCTTTAATAAAATGTATGAAAATATGTTATCTATTTCAACAGATAAGTGTTTTTTCATAAATAAGCAAAAACGTTTTTTAAGAAAAAAAAAAATCACAACAAGATATGTATTTATATCATTTGATTGGAAATCAGCAGAAATGTGAATTTGTGTCAATTTAACACCAGATTTGATTTTTTTTCAATAATAATAATAGCATTGAAAAATAAGGATGGCAATTCTAGCACACAAAAACAACAGATACTAAAGCAGATGCGTCTTATTTAGTCAACTCTATTGGCTACAAATACTCGGTGCTTTGTTTTAAATCCTGTTAAACCAGTCTCTTAGCTGATTGCATCGGAGCCTGCGCTCGAGGTGAAGTCATCTTGTTACCTGCTGCATTACATCATTGATGCTTTGACAAAGCGTTTTTCAAAGACGAGCTATTTCACTGCTGTGGGTTTTTTTTCTCCTTCAATCTAGGTCAGTTCATCCCGCAGTGAAGGCAAAAGTCACATTCGCGCCACATAAAGCAGCTTTTCTGTCGCTAAGCTGCAGACCGCAGCGCCTTTCTGGCGCAGTCTGCTAGCGTGCTAACAACAGCCTCCATCCCTGGATGCTGCACGCGCTCTCCAAACATCTGTCGCCTTTCTTACCCAAAAGATGAGATTGAGGAAAACCAGGACGGTTTTGGATGACGTAATTCCACACTGCCCCATTGCGTCGCTAGTGCTACGCGCTAAACAATTGTGTTGCTTTATAATTTTTATTTTTAAAGAAAACGTTGGTGCACCTGCACCTCTGCTGTTAAAATAATAAAATGGCTTCAGTCTGCCCCACAGTGCGGATTCCTCTGGGCTCGACCAATCAAATCTCTCGTATGAAGAGGATGAGAGTCACGTGCTCCCGTGACGTCATGCTTCAAAACAAACCCTGTTGGTGCCTTTAAAGTCTATTTACTCAAACATTTTTAGTTAAGATCTTTGGAATATTTTAGCTGTTTCAATATCGTTTAAAAGTTTCATTAACAAGTTACATATGTGTACATTTATTATTAAAAAAATAATAATAATTCAGACTAATTTTTTTTCTGACATTCCAGTGTATTCCAAACCCAATGACAGCCTTATTGATGCACAAATAAATAAATAAATAAATAAATAAATAAATAAATAAATAAATAAATAAATAAATAAATCTGTTGGAAAGGGGCTGTCATTTTAGTTATCATTAATAAATCTTTATATAGTCAGCTATTTTTGCAAATATTTCACACTGTTTTTATAAGCCTGCATCTTTTAGGAATGGTCCAAACCAGGGGTCTGTAACTTGAGGCCCTGGAGCCACATGTGGCTCATTCATCCCTCCATTGTTGCTCTTTAGCTTTAAAGAAATGTTAACTATTTCAATAAATGATGGGTTTGTAGTTTTGATCAATTACTTTTAGTTGATTAACTCTTGTACTTTATATTTCAATTTTTAAACTTGTCAAATTTCTAAAAAAAAGTTAAAGTAAGAGTGACTTATCATTTAAAATAAGCTTGAAACTGAATAAAAATATTGATTTTACGTCAATGTTGTCTTGTTTGTATTTAATAGTAAAAGCAGAAAAAGGATGACAAAGTCATAATGATGTAAAATGATATCTTTCATTTGGTTTTCATTGGGTACATCTGCTGGAGCAGGACTATTTTATTACATTTTGAAAGGAACTTGTATGTGATACAGTCAAAAGTTAAATTGATATATAAAATATACAATAATTCAGTAATTGTCTTTAAAAGCAAGATGTTATACATCAATGGCTTAATGGCCAAAAAAAAAAAAAACACTTTGCTTCACTTTCGCTTTGTTTGGATTTCCTGTTTTTTTTTATTGTTTTTTTTAAACACCCTTCAAATAAAACAATGAGACAAACCACTTTGTGATTTTGAGTTTTTCAAATAAATGAAAATTATTCAACAGGTTATTGAACTGTTACAGTATCTGAATTGGTATTTTACAAGTTACATTTTACTCTGATGTGGGGATTTGATTGGATGACTACTTCTTCATTTCTACTTCATTATTATTTTAAAGTAACACAATTCTACTTGAGCACAATTTCTGGTTCCTTTTCCTGCCTCTGTCTAAAAAGACATGAGGAGAGTCTGCAAATGAAAAAGAACCAAATAAAATGCACAAGTCGTGGTTTTAAGTCATCAAATATTTATGCTATATTATTTTCCACATGCTCACCATAATGTGGAATAAATATAAAGAGGCAATACCAACAATAATCGGATTGACACAAAAAAACTATATTAAATGCTTCTATGGGTTGGATTTAAACAAGCACTTTCAAGTCTAACGATATTTTTCAGGTTGATATGTGTAGTTCATTTTGAGAAGTACCTCAAAAATTATGACTAGATAGTCATGACTTCTAGCTTGTGCACAAGCATTTTTAATCATTTCTCTTTGTATTCTTTACAAACTGATGGAGATGGTTGACACTGACAGAGGCTTTTGTACCAGAGGGTGGCAGTGTATCATTGCAATAGTTGTAACCTCAAGTGAAATTTGCAGATATTTCCCCTCTGTCATGTCCTCCTATGTGGAGAATCATTATTCTGGTCTTTTAGGTAAAGTATCATCTTCTGTTAAAATATACATGTAGACACATACAAGTAATATTATTTTTAGTACTACAGTCTACATTACCAGGTTATACATCCTTAATATAGTTGTGTTTTATGTTTGCCTGTTATATATATATATTATATCATAAAAGCATTTATCATAACTGGAACTTAACCTCATAAAATCCTTATAAGCTTGAAAAATTTGCAACATTTTCAACATTGAAAAATTAAAAGAAAGGTCAAATAGAGAAGTAGGAAAAGATGATCAACATTTTATCCAGACATTACAACATCATTTTATTTAATAGCAAAATAAAAGACAACACAAAAACAAAACTGTCAAACTTATTAAAAAATGTGAAGGACTCTCATGAGATTTAGGTGAAAAACATAAAACAAAAAGTGTAAAAATACCAAGTTTTTGACCAAATTAACTTTTTTGTTAATATGTTTGTTTTGCTGCCAACGTGTAATTTTTTAAAAAATATTTTAAATATTTTTTCCTTTTTCTGTCTGAGTGTTATGATGAAGACTTATTCAATGCAGGATCTTTTCTTCAAATATGCAAATAAAATAAAATGGAAAACTTTGTTTCGAAATTCTAAATACCAAACTAATAGCCTTTACTTTAATGAAGAAAAACACTGTTAATTCATCTGTTGTCTAAAACATTATTTTTATAGGTATGATTTTTCATTATAAGAATTTTAAAATAATCTTTGTGTGGGATGACACAAAGATGGATTAATGTCAAGCAAATAATAGAATAAAGCCCTAACCGTGTGTGAGCAAATTCAAAGTAAACAGATGCTGGATGGAATCACTTAGCCGAATTCCCTTAAGGATGAGGGCGCACACGCTGGGACTGCTCGCAAACATCACCTCATCAACAGTTATTAATCAGAAACATGTTTGGATCTGCAATTTTCACTCATGATGGGAAAGAATGTGTTCATTATTTCAATTAAACACCCATCTTGCACAAACTAAAAAAAAAAAATCACACTAACAAATAGATAATAATTATAGCAACAAATTAAAAGACATTAAGAAAGATTTTGCAACAAACTTAATTGCCTGCAAATTAAAATTGATTAAAAAAAAGCATTTGATGATGAAAATGAGAAAATACAGATGAATTGTGTGATGGATAAACAGATATTAAAGCAGCTATGGTTTCTTGGAATTAGTCCCTCTTTTACATTGTTAAACAGAATTGTGGGAAAGTGTTTGAAATCAAAAAAGGTTCTTCATTAAATTGGACCTGTTTACTTTGCTGCTAATCTGCTTTCATGCAATATTTGTGCTACAAAATTCCAGGATCTCCTGGCTGTTGTTCACAAAAAAACAGGGTAATTAAGATAATGCACTTCTTGAGTCACTGTTTGTTTTACAAAGCTTACAAGAACAACTATGTTCTGTTTGCTAAAGTTTAGTGAAAAACGCTTGCATGGTTGACTTTAATGCATTGTGCAAAGTCATTTCAGGTTATAAATGCTGGTAAAAGATGCTTCATCAGAAACCAAACTAAGCTGCTGTAAGACTTTAATGCTTTTATTTATTTCATTTAACTTTTTTGAGTACAAACTTGCCATGGGAAACAGTTATGTAGACAACAGAATTGTATTGACTCTACTAGATTCTAGTAAGTTATATTGCATTGTGGTAAAATGTCAAAATCAGCAGACGGGGCTTTGTGGGGGAAGATCCTGAAATAGCTAGCCTGTTTAGTAAAACAGATTAGCCCATGGCAAAGAATCTGCATGGACCGTCTCCCTTCTCTTCTATTGATCGGGAGGGCAAATCATCCTGCAAATCTTCATACAAAAGGCAGAGTTCAGAAGATATCGATTCCTTGTGGAGATATTCAGGAAACAAAGAAGTATGATTTATGTAAGCTGCCCACATTTTTATATTTATATAAGTGTTATTTTGAACTCTTATAAACATGAAATGTCAGTGTCATGTGCACCTTTGTTCAGGAAAGTATTGGTTGCCAGGTTCACTGGGGTTGTAAAAAATGTGTGTTGGTTTGGAGTTTTTAACAAAACTGACGGAATTTTGTTTTTATAAGTGTAAAAGAAATGTGAATTAAACTCTATTGATAAAACATTTACATCCTATAGCATTTTTATTTATAGAGGTATTTTGTGAGAAATCTGTTAAATGCAGAACGTCACAGCCAACGCATTGCAAATAGTTATTTTATTTCATATAAATAGACAAAACTTAAAAAAAGAAAGAAAAATAAATAAAAAAAACAAATGTGATGGAAAACTGTAAATGTTTGCAAATGGAAAATTATGACCGTTACAATAATTTACATTAATGATGAATAGATTTATTTTCCTTCAGATTATGAGGCAGGCGACCAAAGATCCAGGATTCTGCGCGTCAGGTTCCCATCTTTCTGCATCACTTTCTGCTTTGCATGTAATTTTCCAAGATCTTCATTATCAAATCCGTCTCCTGAAACAAAAAACACACACAGCGAGGAAACATTGGGTTAAAGAAGATATTGAAAGTAAAAGAAACAGAAAGCAGAAGGTCTTAGAGCTTTCATCATCACCTCGTTTTTAGAGCGGCTATCCTGCGTGTCCACGTGCGCTTGGAGCGCCACGCGCAGGAACTCGTGGAACAGCTCTCCGAGCGCAGTCTGCTCCGTGGGGACGAGGACTTCCCGCGCATCAGCACCCTGGTCCTCAGGTGAGGGCAGCAGAGGCGCATCCACCACGCTCTTCTTGCCCATGAAATGTCCTAACAAAACCAAAATAAATGCCCAGTAACTCTCCAGTTCTGTGCGTAATAGCAAGAACTATTCTAAGGATGGGGACATTTGCGCGTAATAACAAGAACTCATCCAAGGATGAGGAAAATAAAATAAAATAAAATAAAATAAAATAAAATAAAATAAAATAAAATAAAATAAAATAAAATAAAATAAAATAAAATAAAAAATGTCCTCACCTGTTGCCCAAAGGTTGCCTCTTGGATTCACTTTGATTTTTGCTACTTTATTCCTCAGCTCCGTGAGGTCAAAACTAACCGCAGTGGTCAAAGACACGAAAGAAAACAACATAAGGTATGTAAACAAGCCGCACTGGCAAACGCTACTCAGTGTGAATCCTCTCATCTCCGCGCGCACTGCTGGACTCCTCCACGAAACAAACTTCAAGTGTCGCCTGGAAGTGATGGAGTGTCTGGACGCATCCCACTTTTATAGGCTCCTGACCGGGGTGGGTCCTGTTTGTGTTGCGCACGCCTTTCATTCAACCTGCACTGATGAAATCAGTCACCCTTTTTGTTTCAGCTTCCAATAAAACGCGTCAACGTCTGTGCGTAATGGGATTATACTTGATGAACTCTTCGGGTTTTAGTTTTTTTTTTTTTTCAGAGTGTATGACACAAATATTTTATTTTAACACAAACATGATGACTGTGTCCCTAACATCTCGTCTCAAAACAATTTTTGACACTTGTGCTGAGATGCTGCGAACAAGTTTTTTGGCGTTGCTTCAGTGTGGAGAAGTGGCAATTTCATGCTCAACCCCCACCTCTCCACCCCCAGCCCAGGCTCCAGGGGCAAGGCCTGGCCCCAAAGAGCAGCATGACATTTGGCCAGTTGCAACATGCTACTGTGGTCATCATCAGTCCTGGGAGGACAGGAGAACCTGCTGATTCTCACCATTAATTTAGAGCTGATAAGACAGATGGCCTCTTCGTCACTTCAGGGTGCTAAAGCTGAAGGTTCCGTGGAAGAGGTGTAGCTTCTGTCTTGCTCTTTAATAACCTTTCACATTAACACAAAGACTGAGATTTCATAAAATCTGCACAGTTTTAATGTCAGTCTAATTAAAGGGCCGGCGAAACATGGCAACATCTCACTTCTCCTTCTTGGGAACCAAGCTGCTACACTCTGACCCAACATTTGTGGACACATGCATTGTTTTATTCAGTTTGAATGGAAATCATTTATGCATGAAAGGATTTTCTGGGAATTCCAGACAAATAAATCTTCAGACAAAAAACAAAGTACATTTATGTAGCACCAAATGGTGAAGAAGTGGACATTAAGTAACCACTAGTAATCAAGGATTTAGAGTTTCTCATCATTTAAATTCTCAGTTGTTCATACATTTAACAAATTAAACATTTAAAAAGCTTTAAAAATATATATTATTTTATTTTGGCTTCACTGGAACACAATCTTTAATAAACAGTGGGGGCCCAGTTTTCAATGAAACAGTGCCTCACCACTGTTAACTGATCAGGGACCAGTTTTACAGCGTGCTACAGTATGTTTTGGGGTCCAGATGACCCCACCCTTACATTTAAGTGTTACGCCTCTCATGACAACAGGGGACAGGATTTCATGTTTCCCATGGACAACAATGAAAATAAAAAAATCACTGAAAAAAAAGAAAAATTCAGCACACAGTCTTGAAGGTTCCAGATGACCCCACTCCCAACATTGATGCATCTAGAATCGCACAAGTGGTAAACATTTATCGATAGCCATTAAAAGGTGCCAAAAAAAATGTGAAAAGCTCCAGATTTTAGGTAAAACATAGACTACTGTTCAAGTAAACAAATGTAGTATGGTTAAAGTTGATAAAAGCTAGTTAAAAAAATAAACTTCTGGATTAAATCTCATTGACATTGAACTTAAAATAAGCAGAAAATCTTCAGAAAATAGCATTCCTAAAAATCTAAAACCAAATTTAGGCTACATTTATAAAATTCCCTTTCTCATAGGTAATGTACGAGTCCTCTAGAATTTTAAATATTTGGGTCCTCGTATATAATGTTTCTAAGCTTTTAACAATTCTTTTTAAATGATACAAGTATCCTAGTTCATGTGTTTGATCTTTTCTCTTTGAGTTAAAAAACTAAAAAATACTTGAAACTACAGCAAAATGAATACTGTAATGTTTGTTTTTAATAGCAGTATACCTGTAACGTTTCCAATAAAAATAAAGTTTCTTAAAGACTTAATTCTCAAGTTAAAATTTCCTTATAATAAAAGCATGAAGTGATAAGGTTATCCCTAAGCTTTAATGAAACATATTCAAGCCACATACATGATATTTTTTAATAAATACAACACTGAGACTGCTTTAAAAGGGTCGTTTTAATGAAAGTATCGTCTCAACAAAACAATGATACAAAACTTATTTTTCCATGTATTTTAAAAAGATCTGAAGACAACATCACTCAACAAAACAAGAGTGAACTTAAATGCTTGTTTGGAGCAATAACTACTGGTACTGGTGAATAGGGGCCAAACAAATTAGACAATGACTTAATATAATCATGTGGATGGTGACCAGAGTTTAAGTTTAATATTCAATTGTCATAAAATACTTCACGTCCTTCTCAAAACAAAGACTTAACAGCAAAAAAAACTTAAACTTAATTTAACCATAAGAATGTGGCTTCACATTCCAAAAATAAAGATCAACTTTAAATTAAATCAAACTTAGATCTCCACAAAAATATTTTTAAAGCTCCAATTTTTTTCTGATGCAAACACCCTATCCACTTTTCTACAAAACGTTGAAACAAATGATACAAAAAAGCCAGTTGCGTTTGACAAAGTCTAATGTTCTGTTTTGAAAGGCATGAGGTTTCCTGGACGTCGTCGCTGTTTGAGCGCTGGAACTTCACTCCCGGTGGACCAAGACGAACAGACCCAGCAAGAAGAGCACAGCGTACTACAGCAAGGAAACAGAACATTTTACTGTCCATTCTTTACAGTTTTAAGTCTTAATGCTAAGGAAAACTTGTGAAATTTAAGTATTTAACAGCAAGAAGTAACTCACCTTGAACTTGGGGTAATCATTCATGAGAATTGTGACAATTCCAATATATGGCACAAACCTGGAAATGACAAAAAGGGTTTGTTACATTTATGAGACAATCTGAAAGACAGCAAAATATCAACAAATCAACATCTACAAACAATGTTCAAATCTGTTTAAATTATTTATTTACACAAATATGTTATCTTCGGCGAGTTACGTGGGCTATTAATTCAGTTGCTGATATTTTACCTACAGTAAAAAGGAGCAAACATGCTCTCAATTTTAGATACAAGCAGATTCCTGATACTGGAGAAACACTTGCAGGGACTCAAAAGAGGATTTTTTTTATCTAAATGAATTTAATTAAAATGACAAAGTGGGTTTGACATGTATTTAATGCAGTTACACTTTGCATTACAAAGACAACATTTGTAATGTTACCTAATAGCCAAGTCACTAAGCAGCTGATAGCTTAGCTCTCCAGCATTTTCCCGACTATCCTGTCCCAGAATGCACTGCGCTTTGTTTAAGGCAGGGGTCTCAAACTCGCGGCCCGCGGGCCATCTGCGGCCCGCAGGATGATGATTTGCGGCCCGCGTCTTCATATGAAAGATTACTGTTAGTGCGGCCCGCAAGGCTGATATGAATGACAGTTGTTATGTGCCGAGCTGAATGAACCAATCACAGTGAGGTATATGACTCTGGAGGC
>NC_050514.1:23712086-23713818 GCF_002922805.2 Oryzias melastigma
CAGTTGCTCATATTTTACCAACAGTAAAAAGGAACAAAAATGCTCTCAATTTTAGATGCAAGCAGATTCCTGATACCGAAGAAACACTTGCACTATTTTTCTTTTGCTTATTTATGACTCTGCTGTGTTCTGATGTTTTAAAAATGTGGATGGTTTATTCAAATATCCCATTTAAACACATTTTTTTTGTTTGAAATTGTTCGACATTGTGGTCTATATCCGCTAATCTAGTGACCATCGATGTATGCTAATTTTTCGCTAAGACTTCTGGGAAATTTCGAGTGCACTCAATTTGGAATTAGTGGATTCGGACAGCACTACAAAATGGCGAACACACTATATAGTGATTGGGGGAGAATTCGGACACAACCAGCTTCTCAACTCCAGTCCCAACAATCCACCAAACTGAATGTTTCCTGCGTTATCCTGCTTAATCCTCACACATTCAGCTGATCATCAATCTCTACAGAAAAATAACATTCAATAAAAACATATACGCGGGTTTGAGGACTAAAGCTGAGGAACCTTATTCTAAAGGAGGGATTTACTTTCCAATTTATAAGATATGACTTGGAATATCAATTACTGTAATCCATATAACTTACAGCACATTCTTTCAAGATTTGTTTAATAAAGAAGCATTTAGCTTTTTCTAATGTGGTTACCTTCTAATTGACTTGTTTATTCAGTGACACAAATGACAAAACTCATGTCTGACACCAGTTTGTTCCACTGAGAGAAGAGGGGATGCCCTGCAGGTATTCTTTTATTTTGTATTCTACTGTTGCCTATTAAGACAATTATTCCTCGTTTCCACTGAGCAATATGGTCCAGTCTGGTATTTTTGGGCGTTTATATTATAAAATTGACCCAACTGTATCATTTCTGGGCTCCCGTTGGTTGTAGCTCCATATAAAAACGGAATGGACCTGTTAGCATAGATCGACAGCTGAAACCCATTGATTGGCAGAAGGTTAGGACAAAATTAAGCGGCTGCATTAATTTTCGCCGCCCGCAATCTTCTCTCATACAACATTAAATGTTTGTATACACAAAGCACCAAAAGCCAAACAGAAAAAAAATGAGCTGCTGGATGAACTCCATAGTTATTAGCTTCACCCCATCACGCACCATGCACCATGACAAACCAAATTTTAGTGGAAACCCTCATTGAACTTGACCATCTTAAACCGGACAGTACCATACCGTACCGCTCAGTGGAAACCCATTCAGTTTAATAAAAGCCACTTTGAGAAATGTTGGCACCAAGAGAACAAGCCTCCAAAACAATAAATAATTGAAACGACGACTTCCTTTTATTATAAGGAAATAACTGGACTTAAAAGTGGAAGAGAATGACAGCTCGTCATAAATTAACTGAGATAACCATAACGTGAAACCTACAAAATGGTTAAAAATATTGGTCTAATTATTTTTTTTTACCAATAATAGTTGAAAGGAAACTATGCAAAAAGTATAAAGTATCTCAGTATTTCAGTTTATTATATTTTGCCACCACAAAAAAAGAATTTGCACTGCTCATCAATTTCATTTCACCCTTTTTTTCATTGGTGGCTTTTAAAAAGTTTTCTTGTGTGTGCGTTAATTTTGAGTACATTTTTTTTTTTATTTAGTTATTAAAACATTTTGTGTTGTGCGTTGACACAACACTGTGCCTCTCCACTATGTAACATTTCCCAAAAACGTTTTAATATATATTTGTGTAAATCAG
>NC_050514.1:23714399-23718830 GCF_002922805.2 Oryzias melastigma
CTCTGATGTGTTCTGATGGTAAAAATGTGGATGGTTTATTCAAATATTGCATTTAAACACGTTTTTTTTTGTTCAAAATTGTTTGACCGCAATGCATTGTGGTCTATATCCACTAATCTAGTGACCATCGATGTATGCTAGTTTTTCGTAAAGACTTATGGGAAATTTCGAGTGCACTCGATTTGGAATTAGTGGATTCGGACAGCACTACAAAATGGCGAACGCACTATATAGAGATTGGGGGAGAATTTGGACACAACCAGTTTCTCAACTCCAGTCCCAAGAATCCACCAAACTGAATGTTTTTTGCATTATGCTCCTTAATCCCCACACATTCAGCTGATCATCAATCTCTACAGAAACATAAGTCAATAAAAACATATACAAGGGCTAAAGCTGAGAAACCTTCTTCTAAAGGAGGGATTTACTTCCCAATTTATAAGATATGACTTGGGATATCAATTACTGTAATCCATATAACTTACAGCACATTCTTTCAAGATTTGTTTAATGAAGAAGCATTTAGCTTTTTCAATAAAGAAGCATTTAGCTTTTTCTAAAGTGGTTACCTTCTAATTGACTTGTTTATTCAGTGACACAAATGACAAAACTCATGTCTGACACCAGTTTGTTCCACTGAGAGAAGAGGGGATGCCCTGCAGGTATTCTTTTATTTTGTATTCTACTCTTGCCTATTAAGACACTTATTCCTTGTTTCCACTGAGCAATATGGTCCAGTCTGGTATTTTTGAGCGTTTATATTATAAAATTGACCCAACTGTATCATTTTTGGGCTCCCGTTGGTTGTAGCTCCATATAAAAACGGAATGGACCGGTTAGCATAGATCGACAGCTGAAACCCATTGATTGGCAGAAGGTTAGGACAAAATTAAGCGGCTGCATTCCTCTTCGCCGCCCGCAATGTTCTCTCATACAACATTGAATGGTTGAATCTTAAACCGGACAGTACCATACCGTACCGCTCAGTGGAAACCAATTCAGTTTAATAAAAGCCACTTTGAGAAATGTTGACACCTAGAGAAAAGGCCTCCAAAACAATAAATAATTGAAGCAATTACTTCCTTTTATTATAAGGAAATAACTGGACTTAAAAGTGGAAGAGGATGACAGCTTGTCATAAATTAGGATAATCACAATATGAAACCTGCAAAATTGATTAAAAATATTGGTCTAAAATTTTTTTTTACCAATATTAATTGAAAGGAAACTATGCAAAAAGTATAATGTATCTCAGTATTTCAGTTTATTATATTTTGCCACCACAAAAAAAAGAATTTGCACTGCTCATCAATTTTATTTCACCCTTTTCTTCATTGGTGGCTTTTAAAAAGTTTTCTTGTATTAATTTTGAGAACAAATATTTAAAATTTAGCTATTAAAACATTTTGTGTTGTGCGTTGACACAACACTGTGCCTCTCCACTATGTAACATTTCCCAAAAACGTTTTAATATATATATTTGTGTAAATCAGGGATAAGAAAGGGTCCATCTGGTTCTGGTTTTCAAGTTATGCCTGACCCTAATTATCTAACAGATAAGTACTGCCTATAATAAGCAGTAAGAAAGAGTTGGTTTGAAAACAAGGAAAACCTCTTCACACCTGAAATCAAAGATCTGTGGTGTAACTAGTGAGTATTATATACCTAATCTTAGTTCCTATCCTCTTCCCTCCTGCCCACAGAGAAGTTACGTACCCCCTCGCTCGTCCCACCACGTCTTTTTTCTCCAGCCAGTGTTGGCCCTGCTTGTACAGCCCTCTGTCATCCACCGCATTGTTGTCTCCTTTGGTCAAGAACTTAATGTCTCCATTTTCCCTGTGAGCACAAGTTCAACATGATTTAACAAAAGATGTTGCATTTCTTATTCTGTATAAAATGATGATTTGTGACAGTGTTCACTGACATGTCAAAGAAACTAATCTCTAGATCATTTGGGGAATCTATCACACAAAAATGAAAACATAGTAATCTGAAATTTACTTTTCATGGATCTTTAGTACTCTGTGTACTATCGGGATCTCTCTGCCTTCTATCCTGAACACGACAATCTCTCCAACCCTGATGGGGTCCTCTACCCGATTGGTGAGAAACAAGAGGTCTCCTCTGTGGAATGCTGGCTCCATACTTCCACTGAAATTAAAAACAGGTAAAGAAAAAGTTAGCAAGTATCTCTTAGTTACCATAAGACAATATACTTTAATTAAATACGGTGTAACTCCTTTACAAAAGAGGTCAAATTTGACCAGTTGTCCCCAATAGTTTTCAAATCCAATTTTGTTTCAGACTGTGTCCAGGAATCTCAGAAGTTAGGAGTTTTTAGTTGCAATTTAAATAAATAAAATTTAAATACAACCAAAGTTATGGAGACATCAGTAATTAAACAACACAAACTACACAAACTCCCTAGTGCTTCAACTACAATGTGGTGAGCAGAGAAGAGGAGGAGGGAACACAAGAGCTCGTGTCACACAGGGAGACTAAAGCCAAACCGTCCAGCAAAAATAAAAATTCCCTGAACCAGGCTGGACAAAGAAAAATGCACCCATTTTCCTCCTAATAAATACACAAATGCTACCTCAGAAAATACATTTGTCTAGAAGTATTACCCTTTATACTACACACTGTCAGAGATAAAACCAATGGAGTCATTAGAAATATGAGTTTATCCTGACAGTTATATAACCCATCACTGCTGTTAATGAGCACTTTCTGATTCAGGGTACAGTGTATTCAAGCCCTATTCTGATGAAAATCCAGTTTTTGGTGGTTTTAACATATTTTTGTAGCAGTTTCCTCAAGAATTATCTTTAAAAATTAATTTGAGTATTTATTTCTTCAAATTACTGTGAATCAGGAGCAGATAAAAAAATGCTATTTAAAAAAAGCTTGTAGCTGCTACAACCTGAGGGCCACAGGATCCCTGCTCTGCTTCATTCTAATGCACTTGCAGACAAATAAATCCACGTCTTCATTTTCCTCATCTGACGTAACATCTGGCTCAAAACTGTATGGCTAAACAGCTCCAACATTGTTTGCCATTTTTGTTGCACCAGTAATGTTAGGTTGGGATTGAGAGGGGGCTGTAAGCTAGCGCATGTTAACAGTCCCGCCTACAACTCAAAGGCAAATTTCTAATGAACTACCGCTCTGCAGAAACTATGTCCTAGAAAATGACACATGTTTTTAAATTTGGCTAAAAACTATATAATGATGATTAAAACTGGGAATGATTTTTTACAGTAAATCAGAAGATGATTGGAGAGGGACTTTAAATGGACCCAAAGAAAAGTTTTTATTAAAAATAATCTGATAAAGTTTAGTAACTGAAAGAAGAAAATACATGAACAGGACAAATAATTTGACCATATTTATTCACAGTGCTAACTCAAAAACTGAGACTAAAATAGTAACTGTAACAGAAAGCATTAGCATATGCTAAACACATGCATTTTCATTCTTCAAATCAAATCAATCTTTATTTATAGAGCACTTTTCACATGGAAAATAACACAACGTGCTTTACAACTAAGTAAAACAAACAAAATAAAAACAATCACAATAAAAATAGAAACAATAAATAAATAAATTATTACCTGAGAACAACAACTATTGGACTTTCACTGCCAGTGACAACCATCAGTCCCTTCCAGATCATCAAGGCAGAGGAAACAATCATACCAAAGTTCAGTACCTGGTAATAGAGCTGCAAACACAAGACAGTCATTCATTTTGTGACACATATTTGCACGTTTTGCACACGGAACACTTCCCATTCTTTAAAAATGAATTCTGGAACTAGCAAGATTTGCTGAAGTGATTCGGGAGTTATATTACATCAATAAAAATACATTTGTTGGCAAGCTAATATTTACCATATGGTGATAAAACTAACGGTCCGTGTATTTCTATTGTTTGTTTTAAAGAGGGCAACAGTTAGCTAAAGTGTACTCACAGTTCATGCTTGCACAAAATGTTTTAAAAACATCCCAATACTTATAGCACTTTTAAAGAGCATTTTAAAAGGGACATGTTCACTATGGTGTTTACACTGAAAGTCGCAAAACTGGCCCAATTTCCGTCCAGTTAAAAGCACTCGGTGGCTAGTTATCGTTAGCATTCAGCTACACTGCCAAAGAAGGAGGCAGTCAGAACACGACCGGAAACTGACAAGACGGTTCCTACCTGCCGCTTATTCATGCGACGAACGTCGTCGAGGAAGTCTAAAGATAACATTTTTCTGCTAATGCTACGGTCTAGAAAAAGAAGCAAAATTACAATAACACATTTAAAATAATGAGCATAGAGATGCGCGGGCGAGCGCTGTAACTTGCATCCAAATCTTCCGGGTGCGCTTCACCGGAAGTCCCGCCCCCCGCGTGGCAGTGTTGAGGTGTCACTTAGAGATACGAG
>NC_050514.1:23719032-23773195 GCF_002922805.2 Oryzias melastigma
ACATGTGTCTTTTTCCAGGACATAGTTTATTCAGAACGGCAGGAGTTCATTAGAAGTTTGCCTCTGAGTTGTGGGCGGGACTGTTGGTGGAGTAAGCCTGCTCTAATTTCCCATCATCCCTTTGTTTACTACTATATACACAGTATTCTCTTTATATAGAGAGAATATTGTACTGTATAGGGAGAATACTTCTAGATTCTGTAGACACCCTGGCACAGCTTTGAGACAGAAATGAAGTATCTAACATATCATGCATTGTGATTTCCAGATTACATTTTAGATTATCTCTCAGTGGAGATTCACCTCTTTATGAACATGCAAAATCACAGGGTGTTTAAATATTTATTTGCCTCAATATATTTGAGTACAACATTGAAAATATGTATTTTTTTCTTTTGGTTTTAGTATACAATTTTGAGAATTCCGTCTACCTTTAAAAAAAGATGTGTATTTTTTAATTAATGAAAAAGGTTTTATACTAGAATAATGGATACATTATTAACATTTTGAGATTTTATTCAGTATTTTATTTATTTGAAATTTTACTTCTATGTATTCTATTTTTTACATTTTGTTTCACTAACTCCAGAGTTTTCCTCATGGGGATCTACCAGTAAGTAAGTCTTTTTGGTGGACAGGATGCCTGTAGTGTGATTTGCTGGGTCTGGGTGCTTTATATAAGGAAGGATCCTGTGGTGATGCTCTGTGAGTAGGGATCGCTGGTGTGGATGTCCTTTCCTCACTTAAGCATCAAGCCAGATTTCTACTCCTAGACCTATATTTCATGTCATTTTATCCCATGTTTTACCAGGATATCGGGTGTGGATTGGAGGGTTAAGGTCATTGTGTGTGATCTAAAAAATCCATGACCAAAAAAATGGTTTTGAAGATCTGCTTTTATTTTTTCAGTTTGAAACACGTTTTTTTTTTTTTTTTTTTTAATTCTGTAGAGCTCTTTAGTGTCACCACAATATGACAAGTCAATACAACTTGATTTGGTCTTTTTAAATTTTTTTTGTCCACTCCTTCTGCATGATCATTTTCAGATAATGTCAGAGGGGCAAAACTTCTAAAGCTGCATCAAATAAAAGTAACCAAATTAGAATTTATAGATCAGGCAGCAGGGAGTTTGTGAAAATTTTCAACAGTTGTTAAAAAGAGGGATGTAGTCTATCTCTGTGATTAATAACAATATTGACAATAAAAGTGACAAATTAATCATTTGAGGCATTTTAATTGTTTCTTTCAGATGGATTTTTTTTTCCTGCGGAACGCACATGTAATATTGTCCAGTTTAATTTCCAAAATTAATTAATTACTTTTTGAAGTAGGCTGTGCTATAAACTCAGCATGTCAACATCGACCACATAAACATGTAACCGAGCAGTTTTTCTGAGTGCTGAATCATCAGTTACACTTAACCCTTTAATGCTGTAGGTGGTACTTTTTGGGGGAAAGCCTGTCCAATGAGAATGCTATGATTTAAAAATGCACATTGGCTTGAGAAAAATTCTTAATGGTTTTTTTTGTTCAATTCTAAACAAATGATATGTACTTTTTTGGTAAAGCATTGTTTTTTTGCTTTTTTATCTATATATTTTTTGAAACTAAAAACAAGATCTATGAAAGGTTACATTTTTTTTCCAGTTGTTTCTTTAGTCGAGCTTTAAAGAGACAAGTCATGTGACTTTGGAACAACAATAAACTGTTCAGCTTAATGACAATCTTAATATTTTACGGCCAATTTATGCTACTTGCTTATATTTTTGCAAGAAGAATTTATTTGAAAAAAAATCACATTATAAAGATAGTTATTCAAAGTAATTAAAGTAAACTTAAGTAAGCAAATTCTAGTAAATTTACATTTAAAGAAAAATATGATATAAAGTTAAAATATTAAATTGGAAAATACATATTAGGTTTACTTTTGTTTGTCAGGTGATCAAATTAGGGTTGGGAAATTAAACAGAAAAAAAACTGCATAGTGCTGAAGATCTGATCAAAAAACCTAAGATATGAGTTTAAGAATGTTTGGATCTACAGTTAAATGTGTGCTAATGAGTATGTCACAGTTGACTTCTACCCTTAATATGAAAGATTTCTGTTCTGCAGGCAGTACGTGCCTGATGCATGAATAACCAAACATAGGAAAAAACAGCAGGTGTCTACGCTGTACAGCTGAGTTACTCATTAACTTATTTTCTTTGTAAGTCAATGGCTACAATCAGAATCCACGGCATGACTGTGTTTGGAAGCAGAATAATGCAAAGTGAAAGGAATCTATAGGAAGAAGGAGAGGGACACATTCACAAACACACTTTACAGACCAAAGGCTACAGAAGAAAACACAGAGGTTCACTATGATATACTGTGAACAGCAATGAGCAAGGGCTTACTCATGTGGTAGAAAGTCATTAAGATGTGCAGATTTCATTTTTTAATTTTCCTATTATCCCCTTAGAGCCTTAATCTGTGTCCACCTATAGAAAAAAAGGAATAGTATATGATTTTGCTTTTAAGTAGATGCTACATTTAGATAATTTTAGACCTAAATTAGTTTGTCGCATATGTGCGACAATAGGCAATATGGGGTTATTCATGATATCAGATTCTTCAGTACTGGAGTCTGTTATTGGGAAATGTTAACATCCTTCAATTCATTCCCGATTTTATTTTATTTCATTTTAATCTAGCATACAAAAGAACCATTTTCCCAACATAAATGATGTGAGATCTATGACTGTAAAATGATGCTTTGTATTCTTCTGTATTGCAGGGTTATCCCACTAGTAGGACATGTCACTTTCAACCTGTCAAATTTGAACTCTGTTTTGACCAGAAACAGTGGAGATCAGATCCACCATGACCTTGATGAACTTGATGACTGAAGTACAGAAAATGCATATTTATTTGCTTAATTCAAATTACAGAGTTCCCTCACCCCAACATAAAATAAAAATAAATCACTCTCAGCTCTTTCTTCTTAAACTGATGTTTTTATTTCATGTTTTTTTAAACAGTCATTTTCTTAGGAATTATATCCTTAAATTATAAATGATTTCATGTTTTCCACTGCAACATCAAACATAAGAAGACAGCACTGATTGCATGTTGATTTAGCCTTTCGGACCTGTGAGAGAAAATACTATAAAGATATGTATCAGAATGGCATTATTTCATAGTCAGCAAAACCTTCCTGTGATACGGTAGATTAACACGGCATTAACGGTCAACTTAGCAACCAGTGGCAATGTGCGACTTTTGGAAGAGTGGAGATAAAACTTATTTCCAAATGCCAGCTAGTCTGTGGCATTTAGGAAGGTGTGATCCTTTTCATATAATCTGCCTAAATGGTCACAACCACATTGGCCTACTGATGCTAATTGAGGTGAGTCAGATCCAACAATGTGAGGTCAGAATCACAGCTTGTTCACACTACACTGCCCAGCTTGAACGTCTTTCTTCCCTCTTTGCTTTTTATTCGATTCAATCAGATGTGAAAGACTCCGTCCTCAATGTTTATTTTCTAAAAACTGCCGTGTACAGCTTTGTTCAACCATTTTTTTCTATTCTTATCAAATGCCCATGAGTCATGAGAAGTGCTAGAACTGCCTAAACAAATCGACTTGAGCCTATTTTTACTTGTTGGTACCTAATGAATCCGAATGTGAGTTTGAATGCTATAAATGTGTTTAAAGTGCTAAAAATTTGCATGCTGAGGAGAAGATATTCACATTAACTTAACATTAAATCTTATTAAAGGTAATAAGAATCACTTTGGCCGGAATGTACATGAAAAATTTCAACAGTTAAGGACTGACAATTCTTTCATTTTCTGAGTCTTATCATGGGTATTAATGCTTCACGGCATTTCGTCAGAGTTACTCACAATGAGGAGCTGTGCCAATACATCATTTCTCTGTAATTTCTCCATTCCTCTCATAATTCCAGTTTTAAATAACTTACAGGAAATTTCTGGATCAGAGTTTTTCTACTTTTCTGACTGTGCACCACTTAAATGTTTTTGATTTATTATTTTTTTGAAGCAGTTCCAAATTGTATTTGGTTTTTCTGATGTTGAATATAACTTTGGGCTTTTCAGAAGACTTGATAAAGTCATCTGTCCCACGATAAGAAGACACACATCTCCTTGTTACGTAATTTTCCACTTGCTCATGCTTTTTACTCGTTTATTTTTCCATCAGTGGCTGGAGATTGAACTAACTAACAGCAGGTGGCAGACGTGTTGTGCCATGACTGCCCTAATTTTTTCCATGTTGGTGCCACACTGAAGTCACTCTGACCAAACAAATGAAAGTAATGAGTGGACGGTTCCATTCAAGTATCTGACAGGATCCTTCAGACTGAAGCAAGTTAACTCACTTTGGTTCCTTCACGTCTTGCCAAATTGGTTATAATTGTTGTCAAAGACTATCAAATGCTGCTGCTAAGGGTTTGATTGCTATTTTATTCTCAAATTTTAAATTCTGAGGGATGAGATTACGTGCATTTGCTTCTTCCCACTCACTTTCAAGCAATTAATCAAACTCTATTTTAAAATCATTATTTTTAATGGATTCAATGTATTGTCTATTTATTAATGTCTGCTTAATAATGTCAATAAGATAGCATATTTTTATTTTATTTACTCTCTATTAATTTAGGAATATCTCAAACAGATTTGGCATATTTATGTATTTTTATTGTCTTTTTATTTATATTTATTGCTGAAAATTGCTCGAAATAAAACAATTAACCAATCTCCTGGCGGTACAGAGGTCCAACAGGAAGCTTAGAGGTAAAATGTCATTTTCAATCTGTGCACTGAAGCAGTGGAACGTGTTACCGCTGAGAATTCAGCAAACATCCTCAAAGTGCATAAAAAAAAAAAAAAAAACTTATCATAACCTATATTCTGCTTTCCTGGTGTCTTATAGTGTTTTTTGTTACTTTGCTTTAATCTGGTGTTTTTTTTATTGCATTAATTTATATTTTTGCCTACAAAATTTTTAACCACTTCGTTGTTTTTTGTAATGTTTTTGAGCTTTTAATGTACGGCGGTTTGTTTGACTGCAATTCTTTTAAGGTACCATATGAATGACTAAACTTGAATAAATGAATCAATCAATCAACCTGGATTTTATTATAAAAGCTTGTAGAAAAACACATTTGATAAAGGAAAATGTCTTTTATTGCCAACCTGTGCTTTTGCGACTTCACACAGATATAGGACTTTTGTGTGTGGTGACATGTTTGCAAGACTGTCAACTTACATACAAACTAAATAAACATAGACATGTGCAGTAAAAAATAAAAAAACTCCACACCTGAGTGTGTCACCTGTGTCCTCTGTAGAAAACATGTTACCTTCTAATTCCACAGGACAACATCAGAAGAGACACCTTACACCTTTCTTAACAGCAACTTAACATTCAATTTAGCATCACTGCTCACTGTAAATGTGTGAGGCCACTGCTTACATAACCGATGAGTCACTAATGACCTGGAATCACTTCTCATTATCGTGATGAAGTTACCCTTTCTTCCTGCAAACAATGACAGATTGTGCATGTACAAACTGAACTCTTTGACGGTTTTGAATTTATATATTAGTTATCTGATAAAATATTCAATGATCTACAGAGATGTAATTTTTTTGGAAACAATAGCTGCAATGAAAAACACTTTTAGTGCAAATGCAACATAAAAGAGATGTAAGTTTTTATGCATCTAATGTGTATTTGAAGACTTGCCATTCATTTTTACTACACATTAAACTGTCAAAAGAACACATTTATGTAGTGTCATGTCATAAATCATAGCTAGTGTCATTATGATTGAAATCCAACATATAAAAATTACTTTCATGTTCACCAATGTAACTTAATAACACAAGAAAGTATTTATGCTTGATACAAGTGAAGGTTTTTGTGTAAGCTTCCCTCAGATGCAAAAAAAAAAAAACAAAAAAAACATCTCCATTCATAAAGCCTCTTTTATTGTTGCTTTGAGTGGAGCAGTTTCTGAAAATACATAGTGCAAAGACAAAAAAAAATGCAAGTAAACACTTTTACATCCATTACAAACACCCATCAGCATGGCAACTGTGCAACAGTGTCATGTGACGCAACACTGACTTCAATTCTATTCTGAAAGACAAGAACAGTCCGATTACTTCCCCCGTTACAAAGTTTGCTGTACGATCTAAACCTTACAGACTGTAAAATGTAATGCCACTTTAGTTTAAAAAGGTCTCAATGTCAAAACATGAAGAAAAGAAACAGAAAAAGCTTTAAAAAAATTAGATCACTGGTGCTTTAATTATGAAATAATGCAAATCCTGAGGTGATTCAGCCTCAAAGTTCAAAAGGTGACACATTTTTGCCCCAGCAAGTGGCATCAAAGAAGGAATGGTGGCTGCAAAAACAAAAACTACAATGAACTATGTAGTAATTCAGTCAACTTTGGATATCTTTCATTATTTTACTATTAATACACCTTTATTTTATGTCAAGCGAGTCACTTTTGGGAGGCTCTGCAGCCTTTTGTTGAGCAGGGGTCTTGCAACCATCTTGCTCCACTTTCCTGGACAGCCTGGGGCTACCGGCGGCTTTCCTGCTGTTCTGAGGACTGGACGGGCTGGCGGTCATCTTGCGCTGAAGTAAAGGGCTCCTGGAACCTTTTGACCTTGTCGGTGTGGTTAAAGATTCCAAAACCTTTAAAGATCTGAGACCCAGCAGGCCACAGAAGTAGTTGCACTTATGCTGTGAGATAAACTGCTCGAACATTTGGGGATTTCCTTCAACTGGTAATCCTTGATACCTGCAACAAAGCGCAGCATCCATCAAAGCTGAATGACGGTCATGATCTGTAGAAATGTAAATTACCCGTAAAATGAGATTTTCACAATGAAATGTGATTTTAAAAAACACAAACCCTGTTGATTTAACAGAAATTCCAACATTGGTGATCTTTGTGTCGACACCTGCAAAACAAAACCACAGAATTACTTTCGTGTGATGTCATTTGTGAATATTATTGAGATTATTTATATAATTATATAATTGAAAATCTTGGAATAAAACATTGTCAAAACACTACACATTATGTGTCATAGTTTCGAAATATTCATGTTTTCCTGCAAAAAAACTGTATGTGAAAAAACAAACCTCCACCCTTTTTGGTGTCATTTGTTGCAACATTTAGTGAAAACTACCATGCTTGACTCAACTCAACAATTAGCATCATGTGCTAGTTGTTCTGAGTGTTTTTTGGACTCACCTTCCAGTCGGGTCAGCAGAAGATTGCCGTTAGTCCACTGGAACATCCAGTGCTGAAAAGCACAACACTTCTGCTCCACCACAGAACCAGTCCTCATATCTAACCTGCCTTTATGATCCAGATGTGAGTATTTCTGATACACCCCGGTCAGATCCATCTCCACTGTGGCATAGGGGACAACATTTGCTGGTCGAAACATTAAGTAAACTGGAATCACCCTGTGTGGCAGAGACCATCATGTCAATAACTTTGATATAATCTAGCTTCAGTTTTTAAACATCAATCTAACAAATCAGTAACTTTGAATTAAAAATTTTACTCACTCAAGACAGGGTCCAAAGCTTTCTATAGTTCTGGCTTCTGTGGAGAAGATTTTACAGTATTCCCGAGCCAAGTTTTGTGTTTTACATTCCTGAAAACACAAAAACAGTGAAGAATATTCAAGGCAGCCTTCATATAGGCATCACTTCAACCCCTATATTAATTTGATTAGTGTCATGATAATCCTGTGTGGGTGGAAAAAAAAGCTTTGATGCCGGAATTGCAAATATGCTCAATCTAATCTTATACCATAATGTCAAAGATTAATTAAAAAAATGAAACTTTAATACCTGCTTCGTCAAATCCAGGTTCTTGTCTATGAGGCAGCTCTCCTCTCTTCCCTCATAAGAGACAGGACTGCGTATTTTGATGATGCATGTGTTACCAGATTCAAACACAGGCTCCAGACCGTAGATGACTTTTGCTCTCCAGGCTTTATGGGAGCAGCCGTCACCGATGTGAGATTCTGTCATTATGATGCGTCCAAAGAATTTGTTGCCCCAGATCCCAGAATCAGCCAAACCCTTATTGAAGATCAGGGGTGTCATTTCAATTTCTTCACCGACTGAACAGATAAAGATAAAAATGAATTCATTTAAACATTTTTGGATCAATATTAACATTGTGGTGGTGGAAACTTCATCTCACCACCAAGGTCTTCCCGAAGAAACATCCCTGCCAAAACTGCAAGGGGATGACAGACATAATATTACTGTTTTGAGACATGTTGAAAGGTATAAACTTTTAATGGCTTAAAGTTAAAAAATACACACTGTCTGCACTGAGAAGAAGGTCTGTAGAAGCTGTCCCAAATTCATTAGTAATCGAGCATCCATAAACACCAGCATCCTTGCGTGATGCCTGAACAATGGCAAGATTCACCTGAGATTCATCCCCAGCCCTGAAATGAACAAACACTTTAGATCATCATCAAACCAATTTATTCCCACATTTATGAAAGTTTAAGAAACATGACTAGACTAGCATCAATGCAAGTGAAGATAATGGCTTACTTTCTTGTCACTTGAGTGATTTCCTCTTCATTCCTAAACCACTTGACAGCAGAATCACTAAGAATATTGAAGAATTGGCACCACAGTTTCAAGTGTCCAGAGGCATCTGCAAACATCTCACTCCTGATTTTACGGATCACCTGAGGAGCTGGAAAGAAAGAACACACTCAGACAACATGCTCTGAAATCTTACATAGCAAGTCCCCAGGACTTATTAGTCACTTACATTTATTAATTTTTGCAATACAGATCAAATATTTGGACAATTTTGACGTGAATTGAAAAGTTGCATTTGTAAATAATTTGTTAGGTCCTCATTGCATTCTTTATGTACCTTGAGACACCAATAGTTGGTAGATAAAGGCATCAAAATCCTATTAAAATGTGAACATCCAAATGTCTTAACAAGATCTGTCAATTGTCAGAGGCAAGGTCAGAGAAATTAACTGACCTTAAAACCAAAAGGTCATTAAAAAAAAAAAAGAAATGAAGCTGATGGAGCTCACTTTGGTTGTTTCGTTTTTGTATTATTATTACTGAACACTGATTAGAATTGTTCTGTTCACAATAATGTTATTGTGACTTAATATTATTAGACCCTCTTATCTTCTAATGCCACTTAACCCTAGAGCACTATCACCGGGTGATTTTCATTTGAGCTAAAGTATTTTACATGATTTTCAATATGTTGCATTCTTCTGAATTTCTTGGGTCCCTGAGTAAAGTCTCACATGTCTCAGGATGGACCAAAGGCCAAGTCTCCAGTATAATTATTTTTTTAGGAAATTTTTCTTCTCAAATTCCTAATTTTTCAGCAAGTTTTTAGTATCTTCCAATGTTTTTTTTTCCATTTTGCTACATAAACCACAGTTGAGAATAAAAAAATAACTACTTTAATTTATCCTGTGTTGTCATGTTATTATCTATTTTTTATTAGAAACATTTTCAATTGGGTATATCGGCTAAAAATTGATTGTGTAACTTTTTATAGTGAAAGTGTCCTAGGGTTAAATATAAGTGAAATAAAAACAACATTTTGCACTTTAGGTAATTTGATCTTTTTAATTTTATTTGTGGTTATTCTTAAAAAATTGTGATTGTTGTTATTACTTACCTTTAAAGGGGCTTTGTTTGTCTACACGTCCCTCATTAGTGCTACTCTGGTCAATAACCGGCTGTTTGGGAGACTGGTTTTCAGACGCTGTCTTTCGTCTGGTGAGGAGTGGAGATCGTCTCTCTGCTGTGGAGGTTTGTTCCACTGTTGGCTGCAGCAGAGGTGAGCGTCGAGACAGACTTGGAGACGACGACTGGGTCAGAGAATTGGTGGGAACTGCCTCCTTTTTCTGTGGTTCTCCATCAGTGGGCCCCTCAGGTTTGGATTTGGGTGCTGGGACTTTGCGGCGTGCCCCAGAGGCCAGCTCTTGTGGAGTAGCAGAAGGGGTGACAGAAATGGTGTCACTCCTTTTTAATCCTGGATTTTGCTCTGAAGTTTCAACGCATGACTCAGACCTGACATTTTTCTCAACTAAAGAGCTTTCCTGCTGAATAGGAATGATATCCTTTGCTTGTGTCACATTGCCAAGGTCACCACTATTGGAGGAGATTTGTACCGCCTGAACTGACTCTGTGTTTGTTACATGGTCTTCCATTTTGCACGAACTAGAAAGGCTTTTCATACCAATTCTAGTAACTTCCTCCTCCTTTTTGCTATTTACTCTTATTTCTGGAATCAATTTGTGTGTTCCCTTTCTTTGAACTTGAACAGATTCACCTGCAAGGTGCTTCAAGATAGTCGCATTTGTCTCTGGAATACTTGACTCCTCAGGTGTTTGTATGAGTGGAGATCCAGACTCTGGAATGACGGTTTCTGGCAAATTTGAAACTGTCTGATGTATGTTTAGAAGTCCCTTGCTTGAATCCAAAAGAGGAACGCTGTCTGGACTGATGGTCTTGGTCGGGGAAACATCTCTTTCTTTGCTGATGTCCATTGCTTCCTCATTGTGTTCTCGGGAATCTCTATCAACTTGTTCATCATTTGCATCACCTCCAGTGAGAATAGGGGTGTGGTCAGGCCTATGCAAAGGTTGAACTGTTGAAGCCTCACTTGAAGTTGGAATTTGTTTCTGTTCAGTTTCAATCACTTGCTGATAAATCTCCATAAGTGTTTCCTTTATGGTTTTGGTAGCTTGGACTTCAGGTTTTGGCTTAGTGTCAATGTCCGGCTTAACTGTCTTCAGTTTCCCTTTATCCTCTTTTAATTCCTTGCACACTGCAGTAGCTGTTGTCCCAGGATCTGGGGCTAAGTTAGAATGGACTGGGATGCTGGAGACTGATAGTGTTGATGTTAAATCAAGAGCCTTTATTTGTGATCTTAAAAGTTCAGCAATAGATATAACTTTTGTCACTGGCTTTTGTATTTCATTGAAGTCCACCTTTAACGGGTCTGTGTTTGCAGGAGTCTTTGCCATCTCTTGATGAGCAGTCTCGTGCATGTTTTCATGCACATTTGACTTTGAATTTTGTAAATTTGACCAATTGTTTTCCTTCTTCATATCTGTCTTTGTGGAATCTTTAGGATCCACATTCCCAGTCTTTTCCTCTTTCATTTGTTCAATCATAAGTGTACCAACAGTTTCTGTCTCCATTTTCTCATCGGAGGCCAAATCTTTAGTCCGTATTAACAACTTATCTACCTCATTGAGCCCTACTTCTGCTTGATCTTGTACTTCTTTCCCTTTAACAGTTTGTAGAGGTCTATCGGCATTTTTTTGTTTGCTAACAGGGAAAACACAACCCTTGGAAACTTGAGGTAACTTCTTCTTAAGTGTCAAAACTGGTGGGGAGCTTTGACTTGATTTGATTGAAGTATTACTCTCTCTGGCCATTTTGTCAGTCGTTCCATGAGGATCACTGCCCAAGGTGGAGGTCTGGATTTCACCGGTCTTTTGTTGCAGCGGTGATCCAACTGTACATTTGTCAGGTGGTAGCTCAGGCTTCAACGCCACATCATTCCTGTTCCTCTTTGTACAGGACTGGATAACCTTGGGACATAACACCGTCTGTAAATACGTATTCTCTTATCCCCGGCTATGCTGGACATGGATAAACACATGCAATTTTAAAAACAGCAACACAGTAACTAAGAACACACAGAGAAAGGAATGAGAACGCTTTAGATGTAGAAAAAAGCTAAATAAAAGATAGAGACAAACTATGTTTGCATTTTAACCTGATTGATTTCAATCATTCAATCATGAATGTCTTTCTAAAATTAAAATAATTTTCAGCTCTTTAATTAACATTATCAAATATACTTATAACTATAGCTTTCCTGATGTTTGGTTTAGTCAGTTAAAAATGTAAATGCATTAATCATGACTAAAAACATTCATGAACATAAAGTTTATTGCTTTAGCAGTATTAGCCACACAAGCGAGACCAAAAACGAGCATGCCTCAGCTGTATAAAGGTGTGTGCTTGTTTGTCTGATAAACCTTTTCTTTTTCCTTGTATGGACCACTACCACATTATCTCAACTATCAGTCACATTTTCTTAAACAAGTTCATGGCAGCCGCCAGCGTATCGGATTTCCTTCCGCAGCTTCTTGGAAGTGGACTGGGACGTACTAGAGCCCCGTCATGAAGGCTGCTATTTTACATTTAAGGGTGGCAGGGAAGGAATTTCAATTATTTTAAGGACTGCTTTGGTCGTGCAGTGTTTAGTCTCAGCTCTCAGTTCTGTCAGTACTCAACATGCTGGTGAGGTAAGAGTGATTGCATAAGCAAGACAGGTAATCTTTCTGTGGCAAAATACGGTTGTGCTAAGTAAGGATGCTGTTTTCAAGAGTTTCTTTATCAAAGTCAGCTCTTTAAATATTTAAAATTTAAACAATAATAGTTTATTTTGGTAATGACAAAATAACTTTCTTAAGATAAGAAGTAAAAATAAAAGTTGGCTTTCAAACAAACGTATAACAGGTAGAGCATCAGAGCAGTGCAAATCTCATAAATCTTGCTCCAGGCTTTTTGTTTTCAGAGCTCTGTTCCTATAAATCTCAGTTTTGGCACAAATTAAACAGGCATAAACTCCAATTAATAGTTTCTTCTTCTTGATCAAGTTTACAAACTTGGTACACTAATTCTGTGTTTTGAAGTGGACGCTACACTCGCATTTCCGCGATTCAGCATGAAAATGTTCAACCAGATGAACTTTAAGAGAGCAATAAATGAATGCCCGATTTGAACATAGAGCTTGCGGCGGAACTATTAACTTGTGTAGCTACGCGCGATCACGGGCATTCCAAATGCGGACGCCCAAAATTCTGGTCTGCGTGTTTGCAAAGACTTTACATTCAAAGTGACTGTTTTAATGTGAGTCGATGCAGCCGGTATACATGCACCTTCACACACTTGCCCAAGGAGCAATTTAGAGACACCAATTTACCCATGACGCATGTTTTTGGACTGTGGAAGGAATGTTGCCCGGAGAAAACCCATACAACTCCACACAGAGAGCGCTAACCACCATGTGACCCGATCCAGCTGTCCTTATCTTGCAATTGAGCAAATCAAACTTAACTTTGCTGGCTAAAAGTTACTTTTAATCAAAAATTTCCTCAAACAACTGTTTAGAAGAATGAAACAATATTTTTTAAGTAAAAAGAAATAATACAGATAGTTTTGTTAATTTATGTCATTCTTAGATGTTAACATATTTTGATCCGAGGAGACTCACACAAAGGCTCTGCCCCCACTACTACCTGTTGCAACTGTCAATACGTGCGTCATTTAATGCCCGTCACCCAGCACTGGCATGCTTGTAAAAATTATATATAGCTCGGGGATGTTCACATGCTGATGGAGTCTGTGTTGGCGGCACAAAGCAGTCGTGAGCTCATCAGAAAGGGTTCACTCACCTCACTTGGCACAGCTGGTAGAGAGACAGGCTGCATCTCCTGGCTGGAGCTTGTTTCTTTCTCAGACAGATGAGTTCTTGTCGGTTCACTTGGGCGTTTAGGCAGATTCTCATCGTTACAAGATGTGTCCATAGACTCACTGGAAATGTGTTCAAAAATTTGACCAGAAGATGCTTCTGTCTTTACAGCCGTTTCTTTCATTTTGACGTTTTCTGTTCTATTCTCCTTCAATGAGGTCTTACTAAGGAGAGTTGATTTAACAGTCGACCTTTTCTTTGTTGAAGGAATTTGGTTGTTCATTTTTGGATGTTCTTTGTTATCTTTGCATCTGCTCTCTAGAACTGACTTTTCACCCTCAGATCCAGACACAATATGACTTGAAAAAGTCAACTGATGTGCTGCTGTAACATCTTTTTTCTCTGAATATAAGTCAATGCATGGGTTGTCATTCTTCATAGAGCTTTTTGAAAATACTTCCTCTTTTTTAGGTTGCTCTTCATTTTTGTTCTGTAAGTCTGACTCCACAACTGAGGAGCTGACTTTGTTTTCCACTTCCATAACCTCCTCTGAAGGGTCATTGGTTGGTGCTGTCTCTTTGCAGATAGTCGCTGCAGTGGAACTCTTCACATCTTTTGGCCACTTCTCACTGGTTGCTCCCGTGTTTTCTTCACCAACTGTTGCACTACTGGAAATTTTGATTTTCTTTTTAACGGATGGAGTTTTAGATTGATGTGGAGTGAAAATCTTGTCGATAGGATCATAGATGTATGTTCCATTCTTACTGCCAGTATCACTGTCATTAAACTGTCCGGTTGTCACAGCGGAGGCTGTTCTGTTTGGACTGTCTGCAGGTTTCATTTCTGGTTCTTCTACGGTGGGTTCCTGTAGCCTGTCCTCAGCTTTAGGATCCACAGAGACATGGCTCTCCTCAGTGATTTCGTCTTCCGTGGAGCTTGGTGTGTTGAGAAAGGCTTCCATAGTTGAGCGGCGTTTTCTCTGAGTGCGGTCGGGACTGATGGTTCGTATCGGTTCCTGGTTTTCTTTGCCTTCCGTCTCCTTCTGTCTGCTCCCTGACTTCTGCTTCAGTTTGGCAAAGTACCTCTGGTGTATCTTGAATTCGTTCATCTCACCCACTTCTAGAACTCCGGAGCAGGAGACGATACCTTTACTGTTGATGGCTGATGCTTGGTATATCGCTGCATCCTCCACAGTGCAACTACAAGTAAATTGATGTCATTAGGGAGTTCATTACTTCAAAGTCATAGTAATGAGTTACGTTTTTTGCAGAAATTTAACCCCTTCAAGTCATATGACGCTAATTCACTACATACTGTTAAATCCGGGACTTCACTTAATTTAGCATCATCTTAAATAGAAAAAACATTGAATAATATTTGTTGTTTTATATAATTGAAAATAAGGTAACACATGAAGGGGTTAAATACAATGTTAGAACAATTTAAAACAATTACCAAGTATTTTAGACATTAAACTCTTGGGTTTAATTAAAAGTTTTTTGTTTTTTTTTAAGTTGAGTCATACGAATATTTTTCTTCTTTCTGATATTGCACATTGGCTTCATATGTAAAGACTATTACAATATAACAGACACATTGTTTGAACAACTGGAGAAAAGACTTGTCAATGTGTTGGAGTCAAATATTCACATTTCAAACATTAAAATAAACTGTTTTCTTTCAGACATTTTTTTTTGTTCCTTGTGTCACCACATTTTATCCGCTCACAATGTCACTGAAGACACAGATATAGATGTTGAAAGTCCATTTATTTTTCCCACAGCTTATCCTACAGAACGGTATTACAAGCTTTGCTTTTTTTTTTTTAAACAAAAACCAAAACTTTTCAAATCTGCATCTACACAACTTGCAAAAATTCTTAAATGATTAACTACATCCTTTCACAATATCTAGCAACATTTTCACATACCAGTTTCTAGAGTTCAAACTTGCATTAAGAGTGCTGTATGAGAAGCTCTGTCATTCTTACCCTATCAAAGCAATTTAATCTCTTTTTTGTGTGTAGGTGATAACCAAATAAAATTTTAAGTTTGCCGAGTTAAACTTTATCTCTATGAATTTTTGCTATAATCTGATTAACGCTTAATATCCTCTCTTGAGGGTTAAAAATATTTACCTCTGTGCACTTTGAGACTAATCATATAATAGTTTTTACAGACATACATACTTGTAAATTTGTAGGGAATGATTTTGTCCATTGTGGAATACTTCATATTTGGGCAGCCCACAAAGCCTGTCCAGCTGTGTGTCATCTTTATACCACGTCACTTGAGGGACAGGATAACCTGGGGCAAAAAAATAAAAAAATAGTGATAGTGACAATATAGTAATAGTGATAGTGTTATTTCTGCTGGTTTTTGCAAAAGTTTGAAACGTTTTGCTATGGCTACAAAAACATGTAGATGTAAAGACGTGTTTACCTGTAACCACACAGGAGAACTTTACATTGCAGTTTTCTGACACGGCTTTTGACTTCAGCGTTGTCATGAAGGAGGGCTGTGTTTCCTCGGCTAAATGCGCCATCACACTACAGAGGGTGCTCCTGTTCAAAGACAAGAGGCTGGTCAGCTTTCAATTTTTCTCTAAACCTCAAGTTAAACTATATGAACTTTTACTATTAAGCACATTTAGCATTAGACATTTGTTTTAGGCTTTCCCTGGCACACCTGCTTCAGGTTCTCTTTTTATTTATTTTCAAAGACAATGACAAAAGCTGAGAGTTGGTTCTCCAGTTGTTTGCAGCTTTCTCTCCATCAAAAACATGCAACATTATTAGCAGTCATTTTGCCAAGCGAAGACAGGAAGGTAGCTGATGTTAGAGTAGAGGATGCAGAAGACGGGGTTCAAAGGAAGGAGCTGATTCCCTGTCACCAGAAGGGAAAAGCAGAATGGAAAACATACTGTGATGACATATCACCGCTAATCTAAAAGTTTAAAAAATGTCCCTTCATTTAATGCTCTGCAGGTGTTATAAATACGGAAACTTAAAAGTGAGTCAGGTAATGCGTTACAGTTGTAAAACAGTATAGTTGTATGGTAAGGAATTACTTTTAAATAACAATAATCGGTCATTTGTGATCTATTATAGTTTGTATACAACACTGTTTAAAACTTTATCACTCTTGTAATTTACTTGTATCCTGTTAGTAACAGTAGTGCATGTAGACTAAAACTTTTTGACAAATTGTAAACATAAAGGTTTAAACATAATTTGACACTCACATTATGTGTGTATGAAAATCACAAATCATTCAAATAAGATACTGAATACATGCAAACATCAAGGGCATTTTGGGAACACTTCTGTTTCTCTCCAACTGTTTTTTTTTCTATTTAAAAAATAAATAAATCACAAAAATGATTGAATTCAAAGTTCCTTTGATGCAAAGGATGTTTTCTTTTTTTAGCAGCTGTTTGACTAAAGGAGCATATTAGTAAAGCCGTTTTTTGACAGAGCTAAAAATGATCTCCAGTCTGACTGTAAAGAGTGACTTGCATTTTTACACCATTGGATATTTTGAGCTCAAACTCCACACTTTTAAATTATCAAAAAATTAAAAATAAAAATAAAAAATGAATCAAAAAAATAAACAGCTAGGACTACAACTCTTTCGGTAGAGCTTAAAAATGTCTAAATAAAATAGAGTATTATTATTTGTCAAACAATGCTGCATGAACTATAATTTGAAAACAAACATGAAGGACAAATCCTCTTGTCCCATGAACAAATCTTTCCACGTAGGAGCTGCTGTGTGGCATGAAACAGGGCTCATGGTGAATGAATGAAATTCTGATATTAATCTGTGGCTTATTTAAGACCTGGGCGACCATGGCAACAAACAAATAACCTGTGAGCTTCTTTGAAAGGAAAAGTATATATATTTACTGCTGTTTCTATTAGGTAGAGATCATCCAGGGGAAATTCAAGCCAAAGGCTGGAGAGTCTGTACCTGTTTTCTGGCCTCACGTTGGAAAGGTAGCTTCGACCGCCAGACCGAGTACTTCCATTGACATCATCTCCAAAACTGGACCTTCCATTCCCAAAAGAGTAGCGTGTCATTGTCCTCCGTGAACTCATTTCCCAACAGATGCAATGCTTGTTGTTGAGGAAAAAGTTCTCCTGGAATGGACTTTTGAAGTCTTCTAATATTTCCTGTTAGGCATTCCCCAACATTGATCCGGGCTAAAATACAACAAGATGTAAACACACGAAAACTGAAAACCCAAGAAAAAAAGCAGGAAGTGCTTCATTTACTTTAAAATAAAAACTTTATTTAGACTTTTTGCTCTTTAAAATTTAACACAAAGCAATAAACGTCTTCACGAGATGTTAAAATAATCTGCATTTACGCCACATGCTTTGTTGTTTACACCGATAATATTTAAGGGTCATTTTCATGCAGTGAACTCACCATTCAGAGTTTGACTCCCTCCTTTGACAAATACCCCACAGACTGACTTAAGGCGCTGCAATTTCCAATCAAACATGAGCATGCGTGGGATCCTGGACTATTTATAGTAGGCCTGCAAATAGGCACTGAAGCACATCACTCTTTCCAAAACTTGCCTTTGGAGTATTTTATATTTAAAAAACAGAAGAAAATCTAAGAAGAAAAATTTATAGCAGTTATAAAAAGTTTTAAAAAGTTTTAAAAATTGAAACTGTTTTGATCAGTGTTGAACCAAAGATGTTCTGAAAAACACAAATTTTGCACCACTTTTTTTCATCTGGATTGAATTTCCAAGAATAAGAAACGGCAGCGTTTATAGGCATTAGTTGTCTCTAAACTCAATGTAAACAAG
The DNA here is from genome assembly GCF_002922805.2 of Oryzias melastigma. Lineage (NCBI taxonomy): Eukaryota > Metazoa > Chordata > Actinopteri > Beloniformes > Adrianichthyidae > Oryzias > Oryzias melastigma. The sequence goes on from NC_050514.1 coordinate 23,737,405, forward strand.
TGTAGCATTGGGTTACATGAGCTTGTCAATCAAGAGGATGACCACGATAGTTCAGGGACTTCACCTCAAGATTATGTTTTAGTAAATAAAGTGAAAAATGTTCCAACCAATACAAGGAAGCAATATGATTTAATAATAGTGTGTTTTAAAGTAATTCCTGTTGTTAAATTAAAAATGCAATCCATCTTTTTGTTTATAGCATGCATTGTCCTGTGGTTGATAACTTGATTGGATCCCTGGAGGAAATGCAATATGAATAGAACAGCCTTATATAGGCAGATGCCATTGACTCTGCTCTTATCTTTATGCAAGCAGGCTCACACAGGAATACACATCGGGACGCACACACTCATCAGTGCTCAGCAGTTTCACTTCACACTAGACCTAAAAAGTATAAGCTTGTTATGTTTTGAAATACAAATGAACAAATACGAATGACATATGACGTCTTTTTGTTTAGGAAAACAACTTCCAGAAGCCCTGACTGATTGGCACTTGTACAACCATAAATTACTGCTTCCTGAGTAAGCTCTGCGTATCAGGTTCAAAGATATAAATCCAATTATAGGAATCATGTTACACATGCCTGCGTGCCCGCCTTTTAGCTATTTAAGTTTTTTGTTCCACCCATCCATTATGTTTCATTGTAACTCCTTACAATTTCAACTCTTTTTTCAGATTTAACATCAATCTTAAAAGAAGAATTAAACTGAAAAATATGAATTTTACTTGATGTATTGAAGTGGAGGTTTGCTGTCAACATGGACAATAACACAACATCTGAGAAGGAACTTTGTCAAATGAAGGTCTTGTCCTCCAAACCATGATGCACACATGGGCTGCATGCCGCAGGGGGGGGTTGAGGAAAAAACAGTTGCTTCTGCGTAAAGGAAAGTTATTCTGGTTGGGGTGTGTTTAAAAAAAAAAAAAAAAAGCCTCAGTGTTACAGGACGTCCCAATGAGTTTTCTTGCTTTTAGAACACAACATAAGTCAACACATTAAATAAATAAGACACAAAATGTTGCGGGTAAATTAAAACAATTCAAGCATTATCGACAAACATATAGTATAAGTGAATCTGCGGAGCTGCTGTTCTATTCTGTCTATACGTTTGTAAAATGGCCATTGGATCACTCTTTTGACAGTCACTAATCTGAATTCATCAAAGGTCAGCGTGGGGACACGCCTCGTGCATCTATTGCTTCATGCTTTACTATGTATAGCACTTCCCAAAGTCCTGTTGTGGCTTAGTCTGGAGCAGCTACTGATCAGGCTGCAGGAACACTATTTATTATACCATTATCTGTCTTTTTTAGATATAATTAAAGAACAAATGTCATTAGTTATAAAGATCTTTGATAATAACTGATGAATCCTGAGTTAGATTGCTTTTCACTTGGAATGTCTTCAGAGATGTCTGTCTGTGTTTATGTTTTTAGACATCTACTTAGACCTTAAATGATTTAAAGCAGGTCAGGCAACTGTCACCTGTTCTCCGTCCTTCTCTTTTTTTTTGTTTTCTTGGTCCATCATCTTCTAATAAATGGTGATCTTTAGTTGAGTTTTCATGACTATTTTACTCCTATTTTCCAACACTCTTTATTTCGAGATAAATATGAAATGAATAAAATAGTATCTAGATCTGACTGAGGATAAAAGCTAACATTCCAAGAAATGCAGACAGGGTTTTGCTGCTATCTTGTTAATCTTTGTCTTGTCACACAAATAAACTTCTCTTTAGGTGCAAATTGGGGGAAAAAAAATCTGGCTGAACAAGTATATATATATATATTTTTAATAAAATAAATCAATTTATCCAAGACCTGCAGCTGCAAAGCAAACTCAGACCTGAAATGTTGATTTTTACCACTGACCTCATGAGAACCAGCTCACTAACTTATAACCTCTATAGACTCAGTGTTATCTTCCAAGGAAACCAAACTTCCCATGATCCCAACCTAACACGAGCTGTCATTGTAAAAGGCTAAGGTGTCCTTATTTAAGCAGACCGGGTCTTAGTAGATTAGTCAAAGGACACGATCTAAAACAAATGTCCCCTACAAAAAGACACAAATGAATGGTTCTCTGGATAACAATACAATATCCTTTAAATCATTAATAAAGGACAATATTTCCTATATCAGACTGAAGAACATTAGTCCCCTTTCCTTAAAAAAATGAAGATTTTTTTTTCTGATAAATCATAGCTTTGATGTTGCTTTGGATTCACTTTCTCCCTGACCTTTTGGAAGAATTTTTATATTTTCTTTTGGTTTAGTTTGAGTCAGAAAATGGTGTTTCCTTCAGTCCTGAAATCTTGTGAATATCTTTGTAAGCTTTCACAAACTTTTTTGTGAAAATTATGTTGCATTTATGGTTTAATAAAGGAGATTCCCCCTTTTTTTTACACGAATCCATTAAGATTTCTTTAGTTGTAATCTCTATAAACTGTTTATTGCTTCTAGCAGTTTTGGGAGTAAAACTATTTCCGACATTTATAAATATTTAGGTGTAACAATTGTCATATGTTATTGTCATATATTATTGTCATATTTTATAGATTATACACTCAATGGATGTAGTAAATCTGTGCAACAAAAATAATGTAACTCTGCATTTGGAGTATCACTTTAATGCTTTTTTATCAAACATAACCAAATTGTCTGTGTTTTAGATTTTTATACAAATTTGCACAAACAGTTGAAGCCAATGAGGGCAAAAACTGAACACCAATGTGAGTTTTTCCCTCCTTACAGATTGAGAGCATTTTTGTCAACAATTTTCTCAAACAAAAATACGTAAAACCTTCCAAGTCAGATACTTTATTGTCAAGAAAACCAGCAAACTAGCATTTTAGCTCTTTAAATGAGCAAAAACCTGAGTGGAATCAGTCTTTTAACGTTACTGCAGTCTGGAGCTAAATCTCTATTATTGAGGCTACATGAAACCCCCAGCATGAGAACATGCTGTCCTTTTCAGCTCAGATCTTGGATCCAAGATGTCTTGAGTTGTTAGGTGTCAACACAGACACACTGAGAGACTTACAGTGGGCTGTATTGACCAACTTGACACTTTCATAATGTTAAATGAATGGATAAAAGGTTAAGTAACTAAAATATATCATTTTGAAGTTGCATAAAATAATCCTGTTATTCTTCTGAAGTGATTAATGGATCCCGGAAACAAAGTCTTATAGGCTGCCGGACGTCAAATTGTTTCCCAGTTGACAGGTCTCTGTGGAAATTGAGCTTGGCTTTGTAACCGCCATCTGCCCCGCTGCTGAGGTCCTGACATCATCCCCTCGAAATTCACACCAGTGTCAGCTCCAAGGAAGCAGAAACAGGAGAACACTTAACTCACAAGAACAGCTGTGTGTCTGCATTCCCCCCACCCTCTCACGCACACTATTTGCCTTTATGCAGTGCTGCACTTGTCATACTAGCCTCTGCCAATCACAAGCACACAGAGTAAACACTCACAACGTGCTGGACTTTTATTTCTAAATGGCTTTTAGGGCAGAAATGTACCAGATTCAATGGAAATTTTTGGATCTTTTCCCTTTAATGTGTAATGATGCAAATTTCCATCAAGCCAAAATCACCTCAATTTAGCATCTACTTGAACACAAAAAGATTTTTTAGAGGTGGAAATAAACTCAGACTTGAAAGGGTTACATGTTTTTTTTTAAATAGTAAATTATATTTAAAGCTTCCTTGTGGGATTTCTGTTGTTACCTTCAAAATATCTTTTAAACTTCTAAAAGGGTTGGTTTACCAGGAAGTTCAGAAATGTACATTACTAACGTTCCTGTAAGTCAGACCCTTTTGCATCACCAAGGAGCTTTTAGCCGTTACCTGACGGGCGCTGCTCACCAAAGCAGACACTATTCAAACACAGCTGAAGGCATTTTTGTTCTGCCTTGCTTTAACTGCCTTTAACATTCTTAGCTAATTGCGAACAGTTTCCATGACATTAGTGCAATAAAAAAAAAAAATATTTGCTTTATTTTTGTATTACTGTTAAGTGGATTTGTACTTAAATTGTGTCTTTATATTTTTTGAATGTAAGCCAATTTTTTTTTATACTAAAGTCAAAAAAATGTTTTTATAAGAAAATGCATATGATAAAAGGTAAAAACAAAATGCACAAAAAAGGTCTCAGGAATGTTTTTGTATCTTTATTAATGATATTTTTAAACACACTTGAGTTTAGGTCAGATAATCAACAGATAAAAAAGAAAGTTTTCTGTATACAGAACTGCAGCACCCTCTAGTGGACACTGAGAAAAAAATGTGTTGTATTGAAAAATTCATGTGAAACTGCCTATTTTTTCACAAACTATTTAAACTCTAGTTCTAACAAGTGATAAAAAGGTAAACTTTAATGGTTTGTGAATTTTAAATTACTATTACATTAGCTGGAAAAAACTTTTTAAGAAAAAAATGCACTTTTGTTTTTCATTATTAAAGGGTTTAACTACTGGATTAAAAAAAAAAGCAATGGACTTTTTCAGGATAAAATAGCCAAACATCGCCTAAAGATATTCTATATCTAGTTTATATGTATTTACATATATTTTTATAAGCACTAAAGTGATTTTTAGAAGTATAATCCATTAAATAAAACTGTTTTGCTGCTTTTTGTCGCCCTCCACCTCATTCTGGGTAAAGTAGCCCCTACCGAAGTCCATATCAACCAGGAGTTTGGGGAAAAAACAAGAAGTAAATATTTATTGCAAGATGAAATAAACAACATCAAAGTAACATCTGGCATAAATAACAGTTGTAAGATATCCTAACTTTTTGCTTTCAGCAGTAAACTAAAGTACAAAGAGTAAACAAAAGTAAAAATGTGTATAAAAGAAAATCGTAAAATCGATAGTTTCAGTATTTAAAGAACCCCATAACCTTCAAATGACTTAGAAAAAACAATAGAATGGAGTTACTGGTCGATCTCACTTGAACATTGAACTGTATTAATATTATGTGTTTAGCTCTTCTTTTGTTTCTTCTGCATCAAGTCGACAACAGTTGGAGCTTTGCGCTTCAAACCTTAAAAGCAAAAACACAAATGTTCATTTAATAAAGTAGAATTTACTACAAACAGAAATATATTTAAGAAACAAAGTAAAAAGTTGCCCCGACTGTACCTTGTTTTTTGGTTGGAGACTCACTGCTAGCTGAAGATCTCCTGGCATACGCCTGCTTCATCCTCTGAATGTTCTTCTTACTAATCACCTCGTGCTCTACAATGGGCTTTGGGTAGTCTTTACCCACAATGCATCCTGCCGCCTGCTGGACACTGCGTGGAGCTTTCCAAGGCTCATAGATGTATTGTGGCGGAAACTTCTTGAGAATGGGAAGGTACTTTCTGCAAAACGCCACAGAGGTTAAACTATTTTACCGCATCCATTTTATGTTTCGTACGTTTTGTATTTACGGAACATTACTTGATGTAGTCGCCATTTTTGTCTGTCTTCTTGCCGAAGGCGACAGGGGAATAAACCCGGAAAAACTGGTGGAAGAAGGTGCTGGCTGACAGCCACTGCCAGTTCCCAGCATTTAGAGCCCAATCTCCATCCAACAGGAGCTCCTCGAAAACCTAAAGAGGGAAAAAAACGATTATTAAACTTTTAGGATTTTTCTTTTTTAAATGTAGAGTGGATTCTTGAGAAGACTAATATTTATGCTTACATAATGAAATATGGCTGCTGAAATAAAAAGTTTCTACTAATATCAAGAGTGTTACTTAGGACAGTGATCCATTACCTCTGAAATGGTTTTTATCCTGAAAATACTTTATTAAGTAGTACACTTGAGTGATAGCAAAAATACTCCAAGATTGGAATTAGAAAACTTTAAGAAATCTCTATATTATCCATATATTTTTTATGCTATAAAAAAAACATTATTTTCAGAAACATTTCTGCACCTTCTGTCCCTCTTCCCAGCTGATCCACAGGTCGCCCCTGGTGAGGAAACAGGCAACGGCGTGTCTGGCCAGATGGTGAATCCATCCTTCTTGTCTCAGCTGAGTCATGATGGCATCAATGAAGGGGAAGCCGGTCCGAGCCTGAAAAAGTTTGGAGAACGTGACGCATTTATACCAGGCAATAAATAAAAATGAGCCTGTGAGGACAGTGAGTACCTCTCTCCAAGCAGCGAGATACTCCTGGTTTTCATCCCAGTCCACCTGAGTACAAACAGAGTTGCCCTGCATCTTGTTGAAGTTTGGAATTCCAACGCTTGCAGTGTAGAAAAACTCTCTCCAGAGAAGCTGACCGTGGAGAGAAACTGGAGGATCCGAGTGCTTTCTCTGTGAAAATCACGTTATATTTCAGAATTTTTGGACGATTTTTCGATGTGGTTTTAGTAGTAATTGTTGTTAAAGTTTAGGTCAGCTCATCACTCACTCCTTGGTAGACTTCTGCCAGTCTCCACCAGAAGGTTCTCGCTGACAGACAGCCAAAAGTCACATACGGACTGAGGACAGTGGTGCTGGGGCTCAGAGAGTTTGGAGAGGTGTTCGGCTTCTCAAAACTGCAAACCCACCCCTAAAGATAAGAATAGAGGAAATATATTCTAAGCGGCTTACTTCTTCACATCAAAAAGAAAGGATTAGGAATCATCAGGAAGCCGCTTACTGTTCTTTGCATGTATTTATCCAGCCTCCTAAGGGCCTCCTGTTCTCCTCCTGGAAAAATCTCCTCTGTAAGCGAGGAGGTGTCCAGACCCAGCTCCTCCAGTGAAGGAATCCCATATTCCTGTTTGTGTTTCTCTGAGAAAGAAGCTACATCTAAAACAGAAAAGCATTTAATCCAGTTTAATCTGCTGGACAAATAGACATTCATCAATGCAGACAGTTTTAACAAATAATGTAGAAAGATTGATGTACTTTTCATGTCCTCCAGAGTTGGAGCAGGAATCGGTTTCTTTGGAGAACCCAGAGCTCTTACAATGTCTCGTAAACGATTATAAGTGAGAGGAGGCTTCCCATTGTTTTCCACAATAATCCTACAAAGAATTTACAAAACACAGACAAACTAAGAACCACATTTCAGAAAAGTACTTTGAATCATTGTGTCTAAAATGTCTAATACCTGTCTATATCGTAAAGAGTGTGGGAGATTTTGTAGATGACTTGAATTCCCCGCTCCTCGGCCAGCGTGGTCACGTTTTTGTCTCTGCTCAGACTGTACGGCTCCGTGTCGTACTCGTAGGTCAGCTTTGTGACATTCCACTTTGTGAACAGTTTGGGAAGAACTTCTTCTGGCTTTCCTTTGACAACAAAGAGTCTGATCGATCCAAAGACAAGAGCAAAGTGAGAGATTGAAAGCTGTAATTATGAATAGAAATATCCGTAAGGATGGAAGGAAAGACAAATAGAGACACATAAAAAAAGAAAAAAAAATCAAAGCTTCAACAGGGCAGAAACCAGTGTCCACCTTGTGCTTGTCCCAAGCCCAGCAAATTCAGAGTGTAGTGTCAGGAAGAGCATTCAACATAAAACTTATAAGACATATCAAATTAATCAAATGAAAAAATAGATGTGGATAGATGAACTGATGGGGGTTTCTAAGCGTTTTGGGAGAGATATAACACCTTAAACTCTCATTCTCAGACGTGGCCTCCTGAATGTCACCTGTCTGTGTTACCTTGAGTTCAGCTTCCTCAGGCTGCTGTCCAGGTCTTGGAGAGAACTGATGAGGAACCTCCAGCGGTTGATGCCCACCCGGCTGTTGTCATGGAGGTAAGGGTCCAGGATGAAGAGAGGATACAGCTCCTTGCAGTCTCTGAGAGCTGCTATCAGTGCTGGGTTGTCGTGCAACCGGAGTCCCTTACGGAACCAGTGAATGCACACGTGAGCCATGTATGCACACCTGTGGGTTCAAAGCACAGCACGCGGGGGGACTGTAGAGAGACCCCATGAAGACTGCATGAGAAGGTTGCAGAATTTGCAAGTGAACAAACGTCAACAGAACCGATTTTAGAAGAACATTAATTATTAATGTCCTTATAACTGTTTGCCAACTAATTTAAATAAAACTGAGATGTTAAAAATAAATGCATCACGAGTAACCTACTGAACAAGCTGTTCGCCATTGTAAATAAGTCAAATCCAAAATGTAAAAATGCAGTGTAAGAGCATTACCTGCAGTTACGCTCTGGATTCAGAAAGCACAACCTGGTCCACCTCTACTTGATTTCCTGACAATACTTCAGTTTGGTAACAGGCACGTTGTTTGAGTTACAAAACAAGGAAATTGTTACGTATGGCAGAAAATCTACCAATCAGAAAAGTGTCAGTCAAATGACGCATTCCGTAGCCATGCGGGGAACAATAACTTGTCCACTAGATGTCAGTATTGTGCAGATAATCATGGCAGAAAATCACCTGAAGTGTTTTTTGTAAATGTTATCTAACATGTATGAGTTCCTTCTTTTGTAGTAAATCAAAAGTGTAAGTAGATAGTGGAAATTATATAACGATAGTACAATCAAAATAGATTTTATATATTATGTTTAAGACCCTTACTTTTGACCACGTCATCGCATACAGCCGTGATCGTATAGTGGTTAGTACTCTGCGTTGTGGCCGCAGCAACCCCGGTTCGAATCCGGGTCACGGCATTTTTGAATTTGGGTTACATTTTTTTCAAAAACAATTTCTCTTCAATACGGGCCAATAATAGTAACAGTTGCGAGTTCACAAAAATATCCGCTTCTCTGAGTAGTCATAGATAGTTGGTTAAAATATAGCTACAATGTTTTTATTGAAAAAAAAAATAACATTGCATGTAGCACTAAAAATTACCCAAAAATTCCTTAGTTTCATAGTATTTTTATTTTTAAGTCTTTGAAGGGATTGACAGAAGAATCAAATCGTTTCTGAAAAACAAAAGGTTGGGGCTTATTTAAAAAAAACGTCATTTGTGAATGAAAAATGTCCCTAAACAATAAAAGTGTTAAGTAAAAACTGCATTCTTTTGTCTTTATTAGCTACATTTTGCGTCACCTGCAAATTTCACTGTACTCCCAGAAAGCGGAATTTTTCACAAATTACCACCAGAGGGAGACATTTCACAACAAATATGGTAGATGATAAACTGAACAGGTCTTTTTCACAGGTCTTTTTTTAACCAATAAGTAATTTAAATAAATAAATGATACAAATACGATTATCTGGTTTTCAAGAAAGTTATTTGTGTAAATTTTCTTCACCAATTAATAAAAAATATGACTTTAACTATTTCTTTCCCTACACAAAAACATCGATTTTCATAATTAGTATGTGATCTGCTTGTTTCTTTAATTCTGCATAACTCTCCCGTTTGTTGTGTTAAAACTTGGTGTTATATTATTGAGAACCATGTGTCTACAGGCACGACGTTTACCAGCCTATCGGAATTTCGCCTTGTGCAGTGACTCTGCAGGCTGCATCCCTATCACCGCTGAGGAGGTTCACACTCATTCACAATCAGTCAAGCAGAGCCGACAGACATGGCAGGGGGGCTGGCAGGGTAGGTGTGGTAAGAGGGGGGCAGCTGAACCGGACCGGAGAGGAAGCCTCGCAGCATCATCACCATCATCATCAGCAGCTCTGTTCCGTGACTGAAGACGCGCGGCTCCTCGTCCACTCAGCGCTCACACGTTGATGAAAACGATGCACCTCCACCGCCTCCCCGCTCAGCCGCTGACCAGGTGTTGGAGCACGGAGCCGGGACGCTACTGCTGCTAACGTGACGGAGGGTGAACCCGTGTCTGCGCTGCACTTGTGTCTGGTCCAGTTCGCAGACGATCGAAAAGATGCTGAGCAGGCTGATGAGCAGCAGCATCAGGAGTCTGGACAGGGAATGCAACTGTACCGTGAGACTGCTGGACGACTCGGAGTACACCTGCACGATTCAGGTCAGTGGGAACCGACGGTCCCCGTTTATCACCTTGTGGTGGGGCGACGCGTTAAGCCACTTGGGGATCTTATAAACCGAGATCTGCTCGAATATGTCTCACAGTCAGATGCTGTAGGGGAAAAAAATCCATACCGAGCAGGTGTGCTTTAGAAACAGCCCGTTTACACCTTTAACACTGGACATGTCGCCGGCGACACCCCAGACTGTAACTTTTCGACCTCGTTGAATGGTTGAATAGTTACAGTGAGTCAAAGAACAGCTCTGGTGTTAGACACATCTGGAAGATGTCTGTCATCATAAAGGGCTGCAGATGATGCTATTGTCAAAGAATTGCATGCAAGGACAGGCAAACAGATTAAATCCAGATATAGAATGTTCATGTTTATTGGTTTAGTTTGCCATTTGTAAAGTTAATACAATATGCAATATAAACAAACAACCAATAAAAAAAAGAATTAGCTAAAGCTTATGAAGCTTATTCTATGCCTTTTGGTGAGAACTCGACAATGTCCATGCTGATAGCATGACATAGAAATAGATAAAATTGAAAAAAACAATTTACAAACAGACACAGAATCACAGTTTTGCACAAATATAAGTGTGTAAAATCTATTGTTGTTGGATACTTGTCAATCTTTGGGTGTGTTAATCTGGTATTAAAGAAGTCAGTTGATGGTTCTGGATTTTCTGGTGGGGTGGACCAGGCAGGTGCAGCCCCCAGTTACTGTTTATAAAGCCATTACAGCATTTTAATGTGTCATGATGAGACTAGTTTTGCACTCTTAGTTCTTTTTTTCTACTTTCACTTAAAAGGTTTGTACTTAAACTTGATACAGACATTCGAAAATTTGTCAGCAAAATATAAAGTAATAAGTGAAGTACTCTGGCAAGGATAACATTTCCATTATTCTTTCTCTCAATGCTTTGCCCTTGCAATTCCTGGCCAATGGCTGCAGAGATCTTTAGTCATATGCTTTTGTTTACAAGGTTTAGTTCGAAACAGAAATTCCTGTTTTGACAGCTGTTCAATCGCAACATTCAGGACTTGATCTGGAACAAATTAAATGTACTTTGTCCGAACCAACATGTTTTTCCAGTCTGAAAACACCCTCAAAGTCATATTTTTGTCTGTTTGTTTGGCACACAAAGAGCCTTGCCTTCATTGCTTTTGGAAAGACGCTTTACTTTTTTAAATTCTAAGCCTAAAGAACATGTTTATGTTCTAATGCCACCCAAAAAGGCCTTTTAAAACCATTTTCTCTGATCTCACCAGCTAAAAATCTTCAAAAGTCCTTGTTGAGATGTCACAGTGAAGACTCCCAAGATGAAATGTAGTTTTAAATTTGTTATGGGCCATGGCGCTAACTGAGGCTGTGGTTACATTACATAATTAGAAAGCTTTGACTTCTCTTTTCCAGTCACCTCATTTAACTCCATCTTTATCCTGGCTTGGTGAACTCCAGGCTTCAAGGGGCATTTGCTCTGATTCTTTATTGACCATCTAGGATGCTTCCTCAGGTCCTAAATGACAGGATAAAGCAGGAAAAATTTGCAGATCAGTGCCCATCGATGTCAATACTCTTTAATGTGATCTTAATGAGAAAAAAATTGAAATCTTTATACACATATTTAATTTTTTTGGCATCACCATCCAGGAGATCTTTCCACAATAGTTTATTCAGCTCAGGTTATGATCAGCTGGAGCTTTCCTCACCTGCAGCAGGTGGTTTTTGTGCAGTGCCCTGATGCAGTGAGTATCTGCACAGCCCCATGACAACCAAGGTATGAGATTTCATTTGGACTCATTATTTTTAAATTTGATTCTGAAAGAGTGAGTCATTAATATTTTCAAATCAGAAAATCACCATCTAGTATATGTGACATGTTTCAGTTGGAATACGCTGTTCACTTCCTGTTTTAAAAAAAATATTTAGACATTTTTTTGTTTAGCCTCACACAGAAAAGCAAAAGCAAAATTTGTCCAAGTTTAAATGGTCTGAAATTGGTCAGATTTGAGAAAAAAAGCAAAAAAAAAATAAAAATAAGTACATCAAACAATCTTGGAAACTATTGCTTGTGACGTTTTTATAAATGGACCTCATGCTCGTCTGTTATTAATGAAGACCTGACATGACATGCATTCTTTAGTCAGCAGGAAGTAGAGAAGAACGTCTCTACCTCTTTGGAAAGAACAGTAAAGTGCATGCATCTTCCGCTTGTCTGTATTTGTAACGTGTTGAGTGGGGTCTAACCTGCTTGCCTGAGTTGGGTTTGATATGTTTTACTTGAATAGATTCTGTTGAATCAGAGAAGACAGCAGACAAAGGCCATCAACACGTGCACGTTTGTTGGAACTGACAGCAACGACAAAGCAAGTCTTTAACAGCTTCTGACACTTTCAAGTCGACGGGTTCCAGAGTAACACATTTGTTTCTTTGTTCTGGTTTCAGTTTATTTCCACTTTAAAAGACATTATTTATTACTGGCAAGTGCTTAATGTCTTTGCTTTTCTCCATGAAATCGTTGTTTCATTGGCTTTTAGTTCTTGTAGCTCTCAGGAATTTTATTTATTTTTTTTGCATGATTCACGGAATATTTTTTGGACAATTTCCCACAAAATAATAGAACAATATTTTATTTTTTCACCATGCTTCAAAACTTCTGTTTGAGATTCCCAGTTAAAAAGTTTGATGTTTTATCTACAAATAAATATATACTATTATATGAACAGATTATAGGTAAGTCTTAAGCAGTCGGGTATATTTAGCAAAACATTTTGGATACATTTTTTGTCAGTCTTCAGTTTTTGGGGGCCAATTTTAACACATTGGTTACTTTGCATTACCAGCTGTGATATTGCATGTTTTAAGTTTCCAAGTATAGTTTGTATATAGCTGTTTTTGGCAGTGGAGCGAGCCTCCCAAAGAGGTTTCAAACAAGAGCAAATTCAGAATGGTGTTACGTTTGGTGGAGATGAAGACTAGTAGCATGGAGAGACGTATTTTGATGTACGACTTTAGCCTAGATGTAACCATGTAGACTTGAACGAGCCTCACAATGACATAAATAACACGTAATGTGTTGTGTCCAGTGACTGAGACCTGGACTGAGTGGCCACTCCCCCTTGAGGTCCAAATAGGAAGTGGTCACCAGTTTCAAGAAGCCAAAGTCTTATAGACTTCTACTTAGAATTAAACAGCTATGACTTAGATATTGTATTTTTTAGACTAGCCCTTCTTTCTCTGCTAACTTTTTTTTTTAACAAATTCTTGCTTATCTATTTTTTTTCTCAAATTTTTTTCTTTAGTGCTAGTTATTCAAGTTATAAACTGACCAGTTAGATTCCTCAATAAAACAATGTGGTCTCACGCTAAACGTTCAAAACTTCAGATTGACATATTCTCTTAAGTCCTCTTTCAAGTTGTAGGGGTGTGGCCTTCCAAGAAGCTCACCCCTGATTGGTTAGAGTGGTTGCCATAGAAATGATGACTTACACTGACTTGGACCGATCAACGTTTACCGACGATTTCTGGTTCCAATATGGTGGCATCTGTATCATGAAAAAATTGTGACTTAACTGACTTCATTTGGTTGGAGCCAGGGGCGTCATTTTCTAGGAGTGACATGACGCTTACTCAGTCCGGTTCTCATATACAGTCAATAGTTGTCATTTGAAACCAGAACCCATGCATTTAAGCCAAACACATGCACACCAGCATGGAATAGAATATTTTGTCGTGGTGTGACTCTTACTTATTCCTTGTGTGGGAGACTTTTACATTTTTTTCTTGATTGACAACTTCATTTTCCCTTTAAGGCAGTTCAGTGTCTGTGACACAACCAGACAGTTTTCAATTTGATCCTTTAAACTTGTGGTGTACAGTACAGGGTGTAGAATGTAATTTTGATTACTTTTTCTTATTTTATTCTTTTTTTCAAGAGGGTTTCCAGCACTTGTTCCCTTCTGACTTCTAGCATTCTCCTTGTCGAGCATGATTCAAAGGGTTTGGCTGTCAGGATAGGCTGATCCCACTCTTTTAGAAACTGGAAGCACACTGTAGGGACAGAATGTGCAATTTATTGTGTAGCTTCTATTGAGAGGAATCTACCCTCTGTTGGCATATTATCCTCAGTAAGAGAAGAAATGAAATGTGTTATTATTTTATGCTACGAGTCTCTTGACACTGTATAACTGGTCTTTATGGAATCATAAATTGGATCATCAGCTTAAATGATTGTTGTTTTCAGCAACAACATTACCATCTATGTTCTGACATCATAATTAGCAAACATAACAAGTACATGGCAATAAAATAATTATGTTTTACACAAATAGTCTGTGACGATAACCTGCATTTCAGACATTGTGGGTGCAACTTTAAAATGTTGGTCTCTTTTTAAACATTTACAGCAGGGGTCTGCAACCTTTAATGCTATAAGAGCCTTTTGGTCCAGTTTCTTACTGACCAGAACCCAGCGAGAGCTGTAAAATATCACTTTACTATTTACAAATACACTTTGTTCTTGTGACCATTAAATCATTCATTTAAAATTTTAGATTTTTTTTTTTTATAAAAACAATTTGAATTTTTACAGTGTTATTCAAGTGTTTTTCTATAAGGAACCATTTAAAATTATATTACTTTTGACTGCATCACACTAGTTCCTTTCAAAATAAAATACCCCTAAGCCAAAAAGAAAAGTCAAGCATGACATTTTCTATCATTATGACTTTGGTGCACCATCATCCTTTTTATAAATTTACTATTAAATACAAACATGACCTCATTGGTGTAGAATCCATTTTTTTTTTTTTTTTTTTAATCTGTACATGCAAATGCTTTAGGAGCTTGCCTATGAACACCTACTAGACACCATTTTTCCAGCAAAAGACAATAATTTGAGCGTTATGATTATTTTAATAACAAATATCTGACAGTAAAATTTTTAACATCCTGTTACGTCCCCCATGGTTAAACCTGTCTCGGGGGGCAATAATGAAAACTGGACACAAAAAAATAAAAGGTACACAGTTTATTGAATAAACAAAATTGTGTCCTGAATTGAAAGAACAAAAATGAAATAATTAGTATGCTGGTTAAAATAGACAAACCAAAAGGGAATTGGAACCTTGGCCAGAAATAAAATTAGTCAGGGAGACTGCTGATGTGTCAACCATTGGAGTCAGCAGATCTCTGCTAAGGGCTACCTAACCAAAATCTACCTAAAGAAAACAAATAAACAAAGCCTGCAAACTAAGACTACCAAGGTCCAACCCCAAACCAACATAACAAAACCCAGCAGTCTAAGATTACTGAGGACAAAAAGGGTAAAAGAGGAAAAACCGACCCAACACTACACTAACTAAAACCCAGCCTGCTGCTCTGCTCCCTGCCTGTCTTGGTGTGACCTCCTCTGTCTTAAGTAGACAGCTGGTGGCAATTAAGGGACATTGGCTACACCTGCCAGGTGAGCCAAAGGACTGGATGGAAGAAAGGTCAGGCAGCAGCAGGACGTAACACATCCTTTTACTCAGTTCTGACATGTTAAAAATCAGAACATGAGCAAAAAAAACGTGATTAACTACAATGAATTAACTAAAACTAGAAAACCCATTATTTTTTCTAACTGTTAGCATTGTTCTTTAAATCAAAAGAGTCAGAATAGAAAGATGAAATAGCTACATGAGGTTCTGGAGCATCAGGTTGCAGCCCTTTAACCTAGAGACTTGTGGGATATTAAAGCAGTGTCTTAGGCTCAGTCAGCCAGACCTACTGCTACACTGAAACTGTCACTCTCAAATATTGGCGGTTATAACACTTAAAGTACCTATGTTTCAGCTTAGAATTATTATTATTATTTTTTTTTTATCACACCCAGATAGCTGAAAAACTTTCAAATGGGCTCAATGGAACCAATGGTTTCACTGGACCACCTGATGCAGTCAATAATTGCATGTAATAAATATATATATATATATATATATAAAAACAGTCAGATTCCAGAGCAATAATGTTTGTGTGTGGAAGTGTTTTCAAATTTTTAAAGTTGAAAAGGCGTGAAATAAAAAATTACAGACCTTGAGGAATAGAGTAGTAGTGTCCAGCAGATGGTTTATAAAGCTTTTTTAAACACTTTTGTGTGATGACTCAACATTCCATCATGAATTGTTATTACTGTCAGATTCATCATTCTCTAGAAGCAGATAGAATTGGACAATGATATTGAACTTGTTTTCAGCCCCGAGCTGTTTGCAACAAACTATAATATTTGGATTAATATGAAGCTTCCAGAAATCTGCACTGCTGCAGCAGCATGTTGCACTTATCAGGCCCCAGAAGTTTTGCAGCAAGACTGAAAACACTTGATTTTGTGTAAATCAATAACAAGCCATTAATAATTTAGTAAAATGAAAAAAAATATAATCATTAATCAACTAAAATAGGTCTGCAAGGTTTGCCTTTAAACTGTAAGCATATCAGGAATCAAATAAGGAATAAATTACTTAAGGAAGTTTGGATGTAAAATAATAGCTAAATGTAGTGTTTCATTATTATTTTTCAGGAAAGGTGAGTCTGTTCTTTTTATTACATTTAGTTTCTATTTTTAGGTTTAATTCCTTCCTTTAGGTAAGTTTGTTTGTTTAGCTAATTAACTTTCTGTTTTTAATCAGCTCTACTTAGTGTCAGCACTAATTCTCACCAAAGTGACGCCCCGTGACGTTTTCGGTGTGAATTTGTTTTTTCACACCTGGTTTCTGTTAATTACCTCTTCTGTCTCCTCCTTGTTAATTACTCCCTCAGAGGATATCTTCGCATTGCCTTCAGTTGTTTGCCCACAGATTCTCATCATGTTTCTTTACAGTCTTTGGCTCATATCAATTTTAGTTAGTAATTTTATTTCAGTCAACTATAATTAAATGTAAAAAAAAAAGAATTATTTTATACCCGACTGTTATTGTTCTTTTGTATTTGTGTCTTCTAGGGACTTGCGCATGACAAAACAATTTGTTTAAATTCACAGTAGATTACAGAGCACATAAGAACTTGATCAGGTGTGTTTAGCCAATAAGAAGCTTCAGTGGCAGGTTGGCTGGAAAACATGTAGGACACTGGCCCTTGAGGCCTGCATTTGGGCACTTCTGGTCTATATATTGTGTAATTCACTCTCATAAAAGTCTGAAAACGTTTTTCTCTGCAGTCATACCACAAGGCAAAGTGGTGTTTTTTTTTTTTTTTTTTTTTATATGACAATTACTCAAATGAACCAATGAGGAAATAACTTAAAAAAGGCAACATGTTAATTCACTTGGATGGACTTTCATGTGCAAGAAGTGAGTGACGCAGTAGTGTACCATTGAAACTCTAAAACCTGAGCTTACATTGCAGTTTTATTTGCAGAACAATGGTTTGGTTAGCAGATGATGTGTGAAATGAGAGGTTTCATGGCACTTTATGAAAGCTTAGATTGTCATATAGATTTTAACTGTTTTCTTTCTGTCCTTAACAAACTTTTTTCAGATAAAACAGTGTCAGTTTAACTAGTATGTTTGTTTCTCTTTGTGATGTTGAGAAGCAGTTGTGTGGTTAACTTCGTACTTTTTTCATAATCTTTACACCACTGATCTCAAAGTCTGTTTATGAAGCTGTAATCACACTCATGCCTGCAAGTAATAATGGTCCAACCTGCGAGCAATTTACGTAAATTATCTTTTTAAACAGACAAATGGGAAAAATGGAGCACAAATTGGAAAACTCACTATAATTTTTTTCTCTTATTAGAAAGTTTTATTTTCTTTATAAATGCACCATTTTGCATTATGACCTAACATGTTGACTTTGCTTTTATCTGATGGTTGAATTTGATTTTAGAATTCTGCTTATTGCGTTTTATTCTTCTCAAAGCGGATTTATTTAGCTTTACTTTTTTCTGTCACTGTAATATTTTTAGAAAACACCCAAAAAAAAGTTATTTTTGAAGGTCAGTTTAATTCTCATTTTTGGCCAAAAAAATGTAATTTAAAAATTGATGGAAACATAGCAGCAAAGATGTATTTAACCGTTGTGAGTCCTTTAGTTTCTTGGCACTAATTCCTTAAACTCACTAATGAAATTGGTTCTTTGCCGTTTGCTTAAAGCCAAATGCAGAACTTGGACGGAGCTTGTCTCGTTGTGCTGAAAATGCATTATTGAAATAAGGGGCTATTATGTCCAAAGTGCTTTCTCTGCTCTCAGAGTGTTTTTCTCTGGGTTTGTGCTGCTATATCTGGAATAGAGGTTGTAATATATTCAGTTTAAAACACACACAACTATATTCTCCTGCTCAAATATACTCTTCAAAGATATGATGTAAAAACAATAAAGTGCATGTATGCTTCTGAATATTTATAAGGCAATTGTTATAATTGAAGCAAAGAAAAAGTTTGCAGGAGGAAGTTTTCTATATTTTTTATGAAAACTAGAAGATAGTGCTGTTTTAGACCTTTATTAATCCAATAGATTTTTTTTTTTTTTTTGTGGCTAAGGTTTGATACAGAACAAGCGTACATTGGAATGTGCTTTAGACGGACTGTCTCTCTTGTCTGCTTCACTGGCAGCCATCAGCCGCCTCACTAAAGTCTGCAGCAGACGCATCTTTCTGAGATGACAGCCTGCTAAATACTATGTAAATCCATAATGTGTGGAAATGTTAAAATATGCCTGCATGGTTGTGTGTGCTGTCAGGTTGGTGCAGTACAGTACTGTGTCTGACTGCAGTGAAATCTGGAAGTGCATGCTGTATTCATTCATTTGTGTGATGTCATCTAAGGAGTGATCAGCTAGTTGTTGGATTGATCAAACTCATTCAAACTTGTGAACAATTCAGCATGAAAATATTTAATGCTCGGGTGTTAAGTGTGATAGGTGGACATACTAATCAATAATTCTCTTTTAACGTAAAATTAGTACTTTTATTGACGTTTCATTTACTTTGTAGGAATCAGTATTTGACCACAGATTGATCACTGGAAATATTGTTGTTGAGTTTTAGAGCTGGAGGATTTCATATGAGCAGCCAAAAAAAAAAGAAAGAAAACTTGCTGGTTTTCTGGTGATGCAGCAGCTTCTCGTGGTTAAAAAACAACATCCACATTAGGCTGATTGGTGCCTCTAATTTGATAAGGTGTGCATGAATGTTTGTCTTCCTTAATGAGACTGTGACTAGTTTATGGTTTATTCATCATCTCACTGATTGATGGATAGAATTTATGAAAAAGCAAATTACGCACCCAGCTATGATTGGAAAACCAAAATAAGGATTGTTTGTGTTGTAAAACTTGGGCTTCCATCTTCAAAATGTACATCCAATTCATCATTTTCTGGGTGGAGCAGTTTTAAAAGTTGCTGAAATTTCATTTAAGGGTTGAGAATTGACTTGTTTTACTTTTAAATATGTAATATTTCAAATGAGTCATAACTGGTGCTTGTCTGGTGTGAATGTTAGAGCAGCAAACGTCAGCAGTCGTTCAGTGGTTTTCTTTACCCTGATGATGTGATTATTTCTCTCCACAATCCAAATAGATATTCCACTTCCTTTATAGCAGGACCGGTTCTGTTGATATTTCAGACAAATCCTACCTTGGGATCTCCCGTTTCAGAAAAGCAAGTTAGTCTCAAGAGAAATCCAAAATGGCGGCCACTTGTGAAGTTGTCAGCCACACACTCATCGCTACAAAAATACTTAATGTCTTTTTGTCCCAGTTCCAACAATAAGGCTTTTAATGCACAAAATGCAGTCTTTAAACTTGAGGGGTACCGGCAGAACACAATTATCTTATATTATATATCTATGATTCATATTTTAAAATCTCTGAGGTGCTTTCAGTCACTGCATCATTTAATGCACATTATACAGTAAAGTATGATTAAAAAACACGATCGAACAGCTGATGAAGTTCTCCATAATATGCACAATTACAATAGTTTTCATCTCCACAGGGTTGAGAACGAAGGAGGATTATGGCGGCACATTTAAACAGACTAGGATTGTTGCAGCCACTGGTTATAAATTATGTGAGGATTCAGCAAACTTACCAATAAGATGTTGTCCCAGAGTTTCAGCTTTTGGGACTTTTTTCTTCCTGTTAAAGCAGTCATATCTCTGTAGGATGAAAATGATAGATTTTAACACACGTTCCTGTAGAGAACCAGTGCTGAGACTAATAGGATATTTTGTGGATTCTCAGCATCTGTGGTTAGAACATTTATGACACAGTTTGTAGAGAGGCCTATGTAGTCCAAAGCAAAGTGTCTGTGATGATATTTATTCAATCTGGTTCATTTTGCAGAGGCAAAACCTAACCTGAACACAGGGGAACTCTAGTCCTTCTGGATCCTAGAAGGATAACAACTATAGCCGTAGATCTCCACAAATCCATCAATCCTTTGTAGTTTATCATCGTCATACTGACACATTTGGGCTTCATTTAAGCTTCATTTATCACAGAAAATCAATTTATTGTCAGTAAACACAACCAGGATTAAAGCTACATTAGGTTATAATCCTCTAGATTAGAAAGATTTTCTATTTTTGAACAAATTAAAGGATTTAAAGTGTTACTTGTGGTTTTAATACATGATAGGGGTCACTTCATTGGCTCTGATTTAGTTTTTGTTGGCTATTTTTATGAATTTGTGGCTGAAATGCACCAGAAACAGTAAATTAAACAGTTTGTATTAATCATTGATAACTTTACACTTCCTACTGCATTTTCTGCATTGACATGATCCTATGGTGTAGGATGTCTTTTATTTTGAAAGGAAGACACAAAAAGTTCCATCAAAAGTATAATTGTTTTAATATTTTTCAAATATATTTTCTCTTCATGTTTCTTTTATTTGTGCCAAAAAACACAATCGTTTATTTAAATGTATCGTGTCAGTAGCAAAAACATAAATATAAATCAGTATGTTATTTTTCTAAAGGGTGAGTGAAGACTTTGTGCCTACTGGGTTTTATTTGGTGAGAAATTGACCTGAGTGGCTCTTTAAGGGTTGAAGGTTGTAGACCACTGATCTAGATTAAAGAACGAGACAACTTTTCATAAATGTAAACATAAAAATTGGGCTAAGAAGAAGTAAGGCTGTTTTGCTGTTGGCTCGAATTGAAGGTCCAATATTGATAATGGTAGAGTGTCGCAACGACACAGCATACCTGTAATTGAAGTACTCTTTCCTGTTGAAATTGCACCAAAGCTTGGTAGTTAAAGAACTACTGGGGATTACCGTTTTTATCATGTTTTTACTCACTTGAGAGCTCAGTCTGGGCAATATTCTCCATTAAAGAACAGCCGCTTTAGATGTTTTGAGCTGAGTCAGCGAAACTATCTAATTTTCTAAAACTGGTTCATTAAAAACTGGTCTTTTACTTTGCATTTTAAATGCTGTAATGCAAATCTCTTTTCTTTTTTAAGATGTTAAGACATTTACAGTACTCTATATGTATTGTCTGTGCAGATTTTATCTTGCCGCCTCTTCATCAATGTGCACTAAGTAGTGAGAGGTATTGGATGCTGTCTTTTTAGAGCAGAAGCAGTGAGTCTCAAGAGATTAGCTAACCAGATGTGTATTAGCCTCTCAACTCTGGTTGGCTGAGAAATCCTTCTCACACCAGCAGAGGCTTTACAGCAGGCGACTCTATAAGGCATTACAGAAATGAGAGAGGCTTCTCTTGTTCTCACCGGAGTTTTCTCTGGTGCTCCTCTTCCGCTTGTCTTTCCTCTTTCATGTCACACTTCAAAGTGGGGAAAAGCTTGTTTGGGAAGAGCAGAGGGTCTGTTGAGGATGTCAGTGGAGGAAGAAGCCAGACTGCTGGCATGAACTTGGAAGTGACTCTGCAGAGATTTCTCCTCGATCTGGGGTTAAATCTTTTATTCATGATGCAGTTTCATCTGGTCGCCATTAAATCATCATAGTAAAGATGATCTCTGAGGGGCTTTTAATTGTCTTTAAGTGCATCTTCTCTTTTTGGGCTTGTTTTGAGAGTGAATTTCTTGACATACACAAATGCACGCAGTGTAGAAAAAAAGTATTTGACAGTCATCGGTTCTGCAAATGGTTACACTAAAGATGTGGGCTCTGTACCGTTTATCATAAGTACACTTCAACTGTGAAAGACAGAATGTATAAAAATAATCTGGAAAAATTAATGTATTTGTATAACGGGACAGACAATAAGTATTTAGCTCCTACAAACAAGCAAGAATTCTGTCCCTCACTGACCTGTTCAGATGGTCTTCTATCCTCCACCTCGATTAATGACACCTGTTTGAACTGGCTACCTGTATAAAATACACCTGTCCACACCCTTAAACAGTCAGACTGCAGCCTTGCACCATAACCAAGACCAAAGAGCATCAAAGACTCAGGATCAATGAAGGGAGTTGAAAGTCTTTGAAGTAGTAGTAGTACTTTTGGTTATCCAGGTAGAGAAGAACTAGTTACTTACAAACATGACCTGGCCAGCGTTGTCCATCATCAGCATCAAAACTTAACGGCTCTTGAGAAGATCTTAATGGAAGATTGGGCCAAAACAGCAGTTATAGTGTGTGTAAACCTGAAGAAGACCTACAGGAAACTTTTGACCTCTTTTTTTAATTTATTTATGTATTTATTTTTTATAACCAGGGTAACATTATGAAGTATTGAAGTGAGCTTTTTTTCCTTTTGACCAAGTACTTTTATTTTTCTGCTTTATTATGCAATGAAATCAAAAATCTTCCAGTGGCTTCATTTTTTACATTCTGTTAGTCACCTTGATCAGTATTGTAAACCTTTTTAACTGGGGCAACTTGCAGAATCCATGAAAATACCAGTGACTCAGTGAAGAAGTGGAGAAACGCTTGGAGGGTGACATGAGATAATTGGTGCTGGTTAGGTTGATATTTCAGACAAATTGTTCATTAAGTGATATAAGCACCAAATTTTGCATGGATGTGGCTTAAGAAAAACATGTTAGCCACAAGAAAAATCCAAAATGTGAAGATGTTGGCCATGTTGCTACACAAATATTCAATCTCTAATTGCCCCGGTCTCAACATTATGGGCCATTCATGTTCAGGCCTCTAGTAGAGGACTTAGGTGCAGTATGAGCTTGGATGAGAAACCACCTGTAGAAGGTAAGAATCTGTACACTACCAATGATATGGGCTGGAAGTTTAGATGAAGGTAATTGCAGCTGACCAATACCATGCACATGCAGGACTCCAAAATGCAAATGAACAAAATGGTAATAGTTAACACACATAACAAAGTAGTCCTGGACAAGAAGGAGAAGAAGGTTATGGTGATTGATGCTCCATACCCAACATCATGAAGAAGGAACATAAGAAGATTAGATAAGATGAGCTGGGAGAAGAGCTGGAAAAAAGGCTAAGGTGAAGGCAATAGTGGTCTCTGTGGTAATTGCAACACTCACTGGGAAAATGGCTCCAGCAGAAGCTAGAAATAACATCCCAGATCTCTGTCTAGAAAAGTGCAGTCCTAACAACAGCAAGGAAGCTGTGCTGGACCCTCAAGACCCTGGACCTGTGGTTGAGGAGTTAAAAAAAAAGTGGAGTGGAGATTTTTCAAAAAAATATATAATTATATTCTGATGATTTTTGTCTTGGAAATATTTATGCAAACTCCATCATCAATGAGGGTAGAAGCAAAAACTCTGTAGGTGTCGTGTGTCTGCAAAGTATGAGCAGGGTGCTTCAGAAAGGCAAAAAGCTTTAATTACATCGGATGCTGATGGGTGTCTGCTGGCTCTGCACATTGCAGACAGTGATATGCTCTATGTACATTTGCAATTGTGTGCATGTGTGTGTGTGCATGCAATTGCTTTAGAATGGAAGCTTTAAGTTGGGCTTAGGAAACAGTGGCTTTTCATGATTAAAAATGATTAGCATTCCCACGCTCAAATGTGAAGAACCTGCCTCTGCTAATTACGTTGAGGCAACACAAATGCAAAAGACTCAACTGAGTTTCAGAATGACAATAGACAGATTGAGTTTCAGTATGACAATAGGCAGATGTTAGATGTTTTATTCTATAAATATATGCATTAAAATCCAAGCCACACCATATATTTAAAATTAAATCTGCATTAATGAGTTTATGGACTCATGAAGCAAGTGTAGGTGAATATCAGTTAATAAAATCGGATTAGAACAGATTAATTAATGTTGCTCTAACTGTCTGCCGGTTTGTTTTAGGGCATGTGCTGTGGTCTGTGGTGGGGGTGTGTTTGCGTTGTACTTGTTTTGTTTGCCGTCTCTTGGGAATGTGCGGCTGCCTGTGCCGATGTGATGAAACTCCACACTTTTTTTGCTGAGTCGGCAGAGCCACCTTAAAGGTAGAGGATGTTGCACCATATCAGGCATCTCAAGTCCGCCAGGGCACTTCCTATTCTACTCTGTTTTTTTGGATGTTCGGTATCTGGTAGCGAAGTGTCAGCATATCCTAATTTTAGAGTTTCTACTTATGCTGAACTTTTACACCTTTAAAAAGTCAGCTATATTGTACTTCAACATTATATTGTGGACAATATTTTTTTTGTAGAAGCATATCTTAAAACTGGTGTAAACTAATTTTTTTTATTATTTTTATTATATTGAGCTTCAGGGAAGAAAATACCTAAAAAAATCTTCTAGTTATCAAGAATTTTGCAGAAATAGTTTTTCCTCTTTGAATCTGTGATTTTACGAAATGTCAAGAATTTAATTTAGGTTGGAGTGGGACTTTAAAGCTGTGCTGAGCAGGGCTCTGAGATACTTTTGTTGGGACCACAAAATAAAAAAATAAAAATAAAAAAAAAAAACATTTTTTTTTTGTCCACCTCTCAACAAAACTGGACCTTGTATTTGTTGTGTTTACCATTGGCAACATTAGAAACTGAGAATTTATTTAATTTTTTAGGCTTCTCTGTCCAAACCAACAACACGTGGTTTGCAATGTCACTTTGATTGCACACTTTTTGGTTTGTTGATTTAAAATTTTCTTGTGCTTATATCTATAATTTATTCCAATTAAATGACAATCCATTTTCTAATATAATTGTATATTTTTTTTCCTTTTTCATTCCTGTTTCTTTTGGAACCATATGCTATAGTGCTCTGATAAAACTAACATTTTAGGATATGTTTATAGATTCTGCAGAAGAAAGCATTTTGAGGTAAAGACCTTTTTAAATGTTCAGATATCTAATTTTTGCCTCTCATTTCTGACAGGAGCACCGCCCAGCTTTTCATCAGGCTGTTGCTATCTGCTTCAGCATTTGACAAGTTGTGTGTTAAAAGATGGAAATACCAATGTGAAGATCTTGAATTAAATTTTTGCCCCCCTTGGTTTATTTTGGTCAGATTTTTGTGTTTAGTGTATTGCATTTTGCATACATATTTTGTAAAGTATTTTGGCTTTTTTGTAATTTTTCTGTCAGCTTTGTGAGTTTATAACTACAACTGTGCTTTGTTGATTGATCAGCTTTCTTTGTAAATGTTTTATGTTTTATGTATCTTCTGGTCTTTTCGATTGACATCACCTTTTGTTTTCTCCTGCTCGTCACATTTAGTTAAGGCTTTGGTTTAGGGTCATGCTTTAATTTATTCCTTAAAACATGAAGGAGCCCTACACCTTTCCTTCGATCCTCTGCTTTTGGTGTCCTCCTCAAACCATATTTTGACACTGGAGGCCAATTTTCTTAAACATACATTTCTATAATCTCAAACCTGTAACCATTCATGCCACTTAAATACTTTTTTTTTTAAATCTGATACCTAGTTTGAACAGTCTTCATCATTTCAACACACCCACCTTCTGCCATGTGATTGACTGAGTAGAGGTATCTGAATATAGAAGAATGTTTGGATCGACACATAAAATTGTACCACCAGCAAACATTAGACTTGCCACTTAACACATCTTTTTCCCAATGCAAACATTTCTAGTGTTAATACATTTAATGTAAATAGCAGAAAGAAGAGCAGAAGGGGTCAAAGTGCCATAAAAAATCAAGACAAGCTCAATGACTTAGAGAAATGAAAGTCTACAACAACCAGGTGTTCAGAAAACCGTTTCACGCTTTGATTAGGAATGCTAACTGGTGGCTTATTTTGAGTATATTTTTGTTGTTTTACTTTTAGATAGCTAAAGGCATACTATTAACATCTGTCTCTGATAGGCACAGTTGGCAATAACTGAGAAATGACTGCCACAGATGTCCATGTCTGCAGGGACCTTCTTCCATCCGGTTCTTGTCTTTCCATCACACAAACATCTGGAGGCTTTTCAGCAGGAAAACAAGACAAATACCTCATTTCTTATGTCCTGCCTTTGTACAAGAGATATTTCTAAACACAAGACATCCTCCAGACCGGTCTGGATCCCCCTCTACATCTGCGACTGTACCTCTCTTTTTAGCTCAGCTCCTCAGTCCACAAGTCTGCTGTGGTCTATTTTTAAACTCTTGCTATAGTGGAGCAACGGTGTGTGCGTGGAATATTAAGCACCCGCTCTTGCTCATTCCCCCTCTAACTGTGGGTAACTGGAATCATCATTGGCTCATTCCCATACCAATGGCAGCACATGCTTCAGTAAAGTGTCAGTCCAAGTGCTCACACTTTCTCTTCCTGTTTCCCTGGTGTTTGGTCTTACGAGTCTCCCAGCATACACACACGAACACACAGTCTTTTCCCATCTGTCTTTGTCTTGCTTTCATCACTCCTGCAGTGTTCTCTTCCTCACTGTTTGCTAAGCTCAGTTCTTTGGAAGCAGAACGGCTAGGACTGCTTTGTAATCTCATGACGTTTTCCAAAAGAGCTGCTGCACTGTTACGCAGGACTGCCTTTTGCTATGTTGGTGTGTGTGTGCGCGTGTGCGTTTAAGCCTCTGAAAACAAAAAGAGGGAGGAGGCAGCACAGGTCTGCCTGCGCTGTGGGAGCTCTTTTTTCTTCTCTTCTTCCTTCATGGCTCCAGGAGAGTTGGACAGCATGAGAATGACTCACTAAAAAAGGATTGATCCACGAACCACTGCCAGCATTTTCTTTTTACAAGCCGATCATATGTTAAAAATTAAACTCCTATTTTGGATGGCCGGGGTATTTTTTCTGTCTGTGGAGTTTAAAAACTGTTTCCTTTTTATATTTCAGTTTATTTTGCCCTGATGAACAAAACTCATTGTCCAACAAATAGTTTAAACAAAATTAATAAAAGCCAAATTAGAAATATATTCATCTCTATGTGGGGTGTTGAAACCATTTTTAATTCATTTTAAACCTGATTTTGGGGATATGTGAATGTATAGCACCATAGTAGAAAATATTGGATGCGGTTTCACCATCTTTCACTGTGGCACCATGCACACATGATCCTACACACACGTCTGCTGTGTCATTAGTTCCACTAACACTAATGGATTTATTCCAGACACTTTTTTTTCATTTGTTCTTGCAGTTTCAGCTGTCACTTAAAATACAGAAAGCAGCGTTTGCAGAAAAACTGATTGACTAGGTTGGCTCTCAGTCCTGGTTATGGATCATTTTCAGGAGTAGAATAGACTTTTGGTTGGAATGTAATATCTGAGCATAAATGCTCAATGAGTCTTAGGTGTTATGAGAATAGTACTAACCAACTGAGGTTTCACAGTCCAAAAAGGCTGCATAAAAGATGGACAAAGTGTCTGAACACGTTGCAATCGGTTCTTTTTGGGCCCAAGTCAGCTCCGTGGGAACCATATCTCAGTGAGACTACAAAAGCCAATGTCAATTGGAAAAACAGGCAGAAGAAACTGCCGATGGAACACACCCACAAAAACTGTTCTAGAGCTAATGATTTAGCTCTCACCTGTCAATCATAAAGCAGCCCCATGTATCGTGATGCTAAAAAAATAAAATGGAAAAAGAGATTTTGAAAAAAAAAGAAAAGTTGAAGTTTAATTGGTCTTGATTGTTAAAATGTGCAATAATTAAAGAATAGGTCAACCTAGCATAAGACAGAATAATAGAATATTGTAAAGGAACACAAAATAAAAGATACTAAAGTCAGACATTTAATAAAACAAGAAAATGAAACTCAAAAATGAGAGAAAATTGTTTTGAAACTTAATAGGCATGTCAACATGAAGCTATGCATTCAGACTGGACACATTTGGTTTGCTTAAAGTGAAACAGAGTTTGCTTTTCCTGATATTCCAGAACACATTTTCAGTCTGAATACAAACAAGCGGACCCTGGTCCAAGGCTTGAATAGACATTGTGCTCTGAGCAGAACAACTGAACCAAACAAGCCACCATAGCCAGGCATTATGGGATGTAAACAGTAGCGTAACAACAATAAATAAGACACAGCAACTCATTGAAATGGGGTCTAATGAATGCAGGCTTAATAAAACAATTTTTAACATGATACACATCACTTCTCACACATTTTCTGACAATCCATATGTCATAAACACTTATCAGTGTACCTTCTTAGTCGCCTCCCGAGAAATCGCCTTGCAGGATTCCTCCATCATACCAAAAAGTAAAAGTGTTGTATCTGGTCCTGATCCACCCTCCATCCTTCCCTTGTTGCTTGAGACTTTATTTAGAATAAAAAGACTTCTCTACTGTTGTTAGGTATAATTTTTAGTTAAGCATGTTGTTATGCATATGAATATCCTTTTCTAAAATATTCTGAGATCATTCTTGAATTAAAAAATAAAGCAGCCAATTAAATTTCTAAGTTTGGCTGCTTGGTCTAAACTTCAAGGTAAATTTTACATATTTGGTTTGAAACAATCCTCTTGCTTTAATCATGAATGGGAAGCAGAACACGGAGCTTCTTACTTTTTTATCTTGTTTTTTAGTCTGCTCTCTTAGTGATTAATGGTTTTCTTTTTTCTCTCCCGTATCCTTACCTGACTCATAAATCTATTGAAGAAATTTACTTTTTTTTCACTGCCTGGAATATGGACACATAATTGAGACTTTTTGTTATTTTTTTTTAATTTTATTTACTTTATTATCACATTTGACCACATAAAAAAAGATTTTCTATCTTCTTAAAAACACCACCTTCATAATTTGTAAGAAGCTGCTTGACTGGGAGATTAAAACCTACTCTGGTCGAGGATTTTACTAATCCCAAAGCAGCTGTTTGACACCAAATTAAAATGCAATAAGGCCTGGGATAAATGTTCTGCTCTTATTTTCCCCCTTTCTATAAAAGAAAGCAACAACAAAATTCAATTTGCATTCCAACGTTGAGTGAAATGACAGCAATAGCATTTACATTACAAATCACACATACACCGGCTCACCTGTGAGCGAAGTCTCGTAGAATTCCCCTATTGGCTGTGACTCATGTCTCACTGCAGCTCCGTGTCCCAGCCAGCCAGTGACTTTCCACCGCCCTTGAATTTTTGGTGATGCTAGGGAACAACAGGTTTCCATGGCAACAAGATTATTACATCACTTCTCTCCAGCTGCTGCCGTCAAGCTGGTGTTTGGCCAAGCTCTGCGGCAGCCCAGCAGTGACTTCACACAGACACAACGCTGTGCGTGCCAAAGCCCTCACTCTGACCTCCCTCAACTACAAGAATATAACTAAATGTTTCAATTGTAAAGGTGCTGCTGATGGAATCCACTTTGTGGGAACTACTGCAGCTGAAATGTTGAAATCTCTGACATTTTTTTGTCCATTCATGCCAATGGAGTCACATTTCGAAAGTCTTAATCATAGCAGTACTGAACAGATGGTAGCTGCTACCTCTCAGATTTGACCTTCCATCCTGACTTTAAAGTCCCACTTCAATTATCGCTTGATCCTTTCTAAATCGTTTCCAGTAGTCTAGTAATTATGATTTGGCCATTTTAAGGTTAAAAAAAATCTGTTGTTTTCTAGTTTCTGAAGAAGTTAATTAGAAATTCACCTCTGAGTTGTGCAGGACTTTTGTCAAGGAGTAAGCTTTCATTCATTTCCCATCATCCCTTTAATTACATTCTCTCCCTCTAGCTTACAGACCCTCAAAACCCCTACCTGACAAAAAATGGGGAGAAATATTGGAGCCAAATATTGGAGCCATAACTATACAGTTTTAAGCCAGATTTTAGCTCGTACAAGGAAAACTAATTAGATCCATGTATGAATCTAAGGCCAAATCTGGATTCTTCCCTTATCCCTATGGCTTCTCCGTTACTCCTACATTTAGCCCTCCAAATGGAGAGTTATGGGAAAATAGCGTCCTGGAGTTCAGATGAGACTCCCACATGATGGCGTCATTAATAGGCGCCGGTCAGCTACATTATCACTGCATTGTTAGTACCCGGAAATACATAACAACATTGGTTTTATAACTTTAAAAAGGGCATGTAAAAGCAATAAGTCATTACTTGTATTTAAATGTAAACTTCTGTGCTTCAGAGCACACCCACATGAAGAAAACCGCTTCTCATCTGCGGGACAGCACGATGCGGCGCGCCCTACTGCCGGAGGGATACAGAGCTTTAAGTCCCTTAAAACATTTTTTCGGACACCCCTGTTTTGGGTTAGGGGGGAAATTTGGTCTAGTAGTCTGTAAGTGGATTTATCAGAATAGAGCGGAGCAGAGAGGTTGTGGCCCACCGATAATAGCTTCTACATCACACCTACAATCTTTTTCAGACAGTACTTCTTCATCTGCTCCTGAGTAACGTATGATTTCAATAAAGAAGTATTCAGAAAAGCAGTTTTGATCTTAATTATTCTATCATCAAAAAAAAAAATCCTAAAAGAACTCATTAAAAACACTCCCAATTATTATTATATTTTTTTTGGATGGGGTCTTTAACACTTTATGAATGTTGACACAAAATATTGTTGTTTCATCAATTAAGTTGTAAATCTGTATTCAAATCACAGAATCCTCATTTAATCCAACAATTAACATCCATTAGTTCAACTCTGACTCCATGACAGTTTTTTCCAAAGCCTTTGTTTCTTAGTGATACCATATAGTATGTGTACTGTACAAAAATGGTACAGTACGCGTGTGTTGTACATTGTAGAAAATCTGTCCCATTGTTGCCCAAGACTTGTGAGACTGTTTCCTGTCTTTACCCTAGTTTGGCTTTTGCCTCGGGGAAGGTTAGGTCCTAAAATGCTTTTTAAACGGGGTTAACCTTCCAAGTTAGCCCAGTTTTCATTCAGCCTGCTCCCGGTGGATCTCTGAAATGTATGGCACTCTGAAAACAATGTTCACTAAAGGAGGGTGAGGCTATGTTTGGTCTTAAAAATCTCTCGGTATCAGGGTTGACATTTTCATAGCATCAGTACTGCTGCCTGTCTTTTCTTAACACCTGTGCCTGCCTCTCATAGCTTCTTCCATTGTATCTCGCAGCTACATCAAATGATTCAGATGTCATAGCTGCCACAAACAGGACAGCATTTCCCCAGAAGGGAATGAGTACTTCTCGCTTCAGTCCAGGTCAAGGTGACCTTGCTGCCTCAACACATTCTGTTTGTTGTGACGTTGGTCTTCCGGCTCCCTTGGATCGGCATGTGAGCTGCGTTCTGCAGGCTCCAGAGTATCACTAAGAAGGATGAGTTATGGAAAGATTAGAGCAAAGCTGTTAAGGGAAGAGGAAAGTCACTGACTGTACTGAGCTCCTTCAAACATAAAATTACATTTAATTATAAAAAAAAGAAGAACAGTCATTATTCTTTAAAACACCTGTCATTGCACCTTTCTTGTATTTTCTTTTTTTGTGAAACTAAGGTACATCCTTCTAAAGGCAAATCTAAAATAAGAACTGTGATGTCAGCCCTCAGAGCTGCAGGTCGGTCATGAGCGGAAATTAAAAATGTATAAATTGTCAAGAGGTGGGGTGTACTGCGGCAGAATGAGAGGTGATGTCCAGGCCTATGTGCCCACCAGGAAACAGTTGAACAGAAAAACAGCTAAACATTTTACAGCTCAGCTTTTAAGCTTCTTTGTTTTCTAAAAGGTCACATGAAAGGAAATTGCAAATGCTCCTCAGTTTCAGTTTTTGATTAGAAGGAAAAATGTATTCCTATTTTCAGAAACTACATTTTTTAAGTGATGATTTGTAGTTTTTAGAATTTTGACCGTTTGAGTGAAGGATAGAATTCTGAAGATGTTCTTAACAATGCTCAGGGCAGGTTTCCCCACCTGACAAACTGTAGACTAGGACTACCCAGATCCTCAAGATCTACCACATGCCTGTTTTCAGCTCTCTTTGCATTTCTTGCTGGCGATTACCTGGATGAGGTGTGTTCAGTCAATCGTAATGAGGAGACACCTGAGTCAGCTAATCCGCAGAGAGCAGTGCAGAGAGAACTGGAAAACAGACGGGGTGATAGATCTTGAGGACCTGGGATAGGGAGCTCTGCTTTATACCCTTCCTTTGTCTGTTCTAACTGTATTATGTCATTGTTGCAGTGATTAGTTTGTGTGTCTCGTCTTCTAATAGAAGTTTTTATTTTTGTGTGTCTGTAAATATTTTGCAGGATTTATTTTCTCTGTCCTCATCCTTTTTTTTTGTATTTGGTGTCTGCAACCTGAGACTCCAGATTCACACGCTGCTCTTTTATCCTTTCCAGGCTTCGAAGAAAAATGCTATCAATTTAAATAAATATGAAGTTAATCAAGTTAAGAACATATTCTGATCTATGCTGCACAACAGTGTCTAGTTGTTGTTTAGGGGCAAAGTTATTAAAGTATATAATTCCTTTATTTGTAAGGATACAAAAAAATGAATCTAAACAAAGGTTGAAATGTTTATTTTTGATACTAAAAAGAGAAAGTCATGATGATAGAAATTAATGTTGGACTTGTTACGTTCTAAATGCACTAAATCTGCTGCAGCAGAAGGATCTTGTTTGACAGGAAGTGTACTTTATTTTGAAAGGAACTTGTATGTGGTGCTGTCAAAAGTAAAATAAGGTAAACCTGTTATTTATGAAAATAAAATAAAATAAATAAACGCTACAGTTTATAAGTGAATGTCTTCATGGCCTCATAAAACATAAAGTTTATTCCTCTTAAATTAGACTTTATGACCTTTTGCTGGGTTTTGGTCTGTAAGAAACAGGACTAAATTACTCTTTTAGTGTTAGAAGAAGTTGTGTTTTCCTAATGCAGTGACTAACAAGTCCATCTCTTTTGCCCCTATAACAGATGTTCCATGACTTAGTTCTACTCCACTTCCTGGTCCATTACTCCTGTAGCTCTGTCACAATTTTTTCAGGGATTTTATTTGTCCATCAGCCTGCCTGTTTGTCTAGCTACAGATGTTCCAGTATTATTCATTTTCTCTTTCTTGCTGTCATCTCAGACCCTAACCAGTCACTTCAGACGGTTGTACTGACTCAATTTGATTTGGTCAGACTCTTCCTCATAATCTTGCATGTTGAGACAGTTTTCCGCTGATGTTTGCAGTACAGGGAAAACACTGAAAATCCTTTGATGCGATCTGTTGTTCTCAGGCTGTTATTGGAAAATTAGAACACTTGTATTGACAATTGTAATTAT
Organism: Oryzias melastigma; assembly: GCF_002922805.2. Taxonomy (NCBI): domain Eukaryota; kingdom Metazoa; phylum Chordata; class Actinopteri; order Beloniformes; family Adrianichthyidae; genus Oryzias; species Oryzias melastigma. Next base: position 23,770,845 of record NC_050514.1, read on the forward strand.
AAGACTGAATGTATTGTCTTTTGTGTTGGAGCTTTGGACAACCTCAGTTGTGAACAGGTGCTTTATAAATAGCCTGAATTGATTTTATTGTCATTTGTGCACCCTACCGAACAGTCAGGGTCAAACAAGCTTCCACTTCTCTTCATCTATAGCAGGTCTTCTGACTTCAACACATAAGGAAGGTGAACATTGTTTTTGTATTTATCCCCTAAAATCTGTGTCACGGAGCAGTATTGTTACTGTCAATTAAAACAACCTGCCAGCTTAAAGTGGTGTTAGTAAAAAGTCACACTCTGTACTCTCAGCTGTTCAACATCCTTCCATGTTGTTACGACTGCTCCCTCTAATTCACATATTTAGTCACGGAAATAGCTCAATGAAAGAGTACAGTGTGAGACCTTATTCCTCAGTGTTGTCAGACACCTCTGATAAACTGTCAGCGGGATCCACTATGCTGCTCGTGAATGATTTACTAAATATGGCCAGAAGGCTTGTTAATAAATACAAAGGAGAATTGGTTGAAAGGCTGAACTATAGTGTAGTTGAAATAGTACCAATGAGTATCGGTATGTCAACAATAAATAAACCATTTCAAGTTTTATAATTAATGAAAGTATATATAGTAGATTAATTGAAGCTTTGTAGGAGTGACTTTGAGTGAGCATCAACTGTGTTCTGTAGCCGTTTGTTCTGATGATCCGCCTCAAAGGCAATAGAAGCATGTAGGATCTGGTTCTGCAATGACCCTGAAAGGATGAGCGGGTCCATAAACCATGGTCATAGTCTGACACTACAGCTAAGGCTGCACATGACCTTGAATAGAGAAGTGTTGATATATAACCCCATCAAGCTAGAGGCCAGAAGGGTCTGTAGGTTGTGTCAGAACAGGAGTTAACGGATAAAACATGGTACATACAGGATGTGGAGGACAACATTTATGTTGCTCTAAAACAGAAGCTTTTTTTTAATCCGTTTTGATCATTTTTGAGGAAATCAAGAGAACACAAATCTATTGTTTGACTGGCACTTTTTTTATTTTAGCATCAGTTTGAACTATTTTGAAAAGACTTTGATAAGTAGGGGTTTAACGATTAATTAGTGAATCAATTTTTAATCCTACAAGGCAAATTGTTAATCAATTTGAATTAAATTGACCTAAACCTTAATAAAACTCTAAAGGCTTTGAGTATTTCTTTCACATTCAGGTTCTGATGTTGACAGAATGTTGTTATTCACCTTTCAGCTGATCCCATGGCAGAATGTTAGTCCAGATTTCTTTGTTTGAACAAATTCAAATCTATGATGAACTGACAAAAGCTGCCCCGCTCCTTTTGCCAGTTAGATCGCATTCATGTTCCTGAGCTCTCCTCTGCTGCAGTGCATACATATTCCTCTGCTGTTGTTTGCTCTGACTCTGCACAAACAGCTGACCTCGCTTTCTCATCGGAATTTTTGGATGGATTGTTAGCTAAGTTTTTTGACAATAAGCCACTGTGGATGTGTTTGTCCAAAATAAGCTATTGTTTTATAGAACTATGCTCATGTATGTAATAATTGATTTTTGCACATTCATATTGTGGAAAAACTGTACTAAATGGTGACAAATATTCTTTTTAAAAATTAAATTAGAGCTAAAAAACATTATTTTTCAGTGCAGACACCACGTTTCCACTGCAGTCGTTCTAATTTGACAAAAGTGCATTGAATCATTCATTTGCATAGCCTCTGTTTCTACTGTGTCTGCACTAATGAGAATTAAACACAACAGCAAGCAGCATAATCTGTCAGCTCTGAGGATGCAGATCAGCTCCCAGACTCTTTCAGTAGCTCAGAGAGAATGACCTGCTGACAGGAATTATGGATTACTACCACATGCAGCAAAACGTAATTACAGTTGCAAATTCCCAAATCCAATAATAGTGACTTTTAGCCAGAATTTAAAAAAATACTAAGATGTGTGCTTCCTTGCTTTAAGATTTGACCAGCTGTGTAACATCTTTTAAAACGTTTTGTGTGCTGCCTCTTGATGCTATGTTTAAGGTGTACATGTGATACAGATTCCAGATGTTACATTTTATCAACGGTGTTCACACTGGACGAGCAGGGAAGGGCTTCTTCTTTTTATCTTTTTCTACTCTTCACTCATGTATATCCGTCACTTACAGTTGGAAAGAGCTTGGTACTAAATGTCGAAGAGGTGCAAATCTCTCAGATCTTGCTCCAGGCTTTTTCTTTCACAGCTTTATTCCGATTTATGAAAGACTTGGACTACGTCTAAATCCCCTCCCTAATCTCTAACTACTAAAAAAAAATAGATAGTCCAGAACTACCTAGTGCCCTGGATTTTAAAA
>NC_050514.1:23773282-23777376 GCF_002922805.2 Oryzias melastigma
GATTTTATGACAACTATTTATAAATCCACTAAGTTTTGATGATGAAAACGTGGATCATTTATTTTAAAAATACATTTAAATATACATATTTCTTTGCAAAAATTGGTCAAACACAATGCATTGTGGTCTATATTCCAAAATTTAGTAAACATTGATGCACACTGGTTTTTTTCTGAGAATTCTGGGAAATTTCTAGGCCACTTGATTTTGAACTAGTAGATTTAGACAGCACAACAAAATGGCGAACGCACTATAAAGTAAGTAGTGAAGAAATTTGGACATAGCCTTTGTGGGATATAATTCTGGCCAGGCACAAAACACATTTTTAAATGGTTGGCATGTTCTTGAGTTGAAAGAGTCGCCATCCGTCACTACCTAGTACGAGTCCTGATTGGTTTAAGTTCAGCCTGATTTAACTTATAGCCCACGTTCAATGGATGAACGTTTTTTATGTATTTAGAGCCAAAAAACAGTTGTAAAAACGCATTGAAAGCAAAATGTGAACATAAAAGTTCATATAGACTTCACAGTATGTGGCCACTCGAACATGTGTTGCCAAGACAGGTGTGAACATAGCTTTACAAAGATCTAAATACTTAAAGTTTTTAAGCCTTACCATAAGCCTAGAAAAGGGTTTTTTACAGTATATCAAAAGTCTTAAAAAAAACAAAGTAATTTACTCTTTTGTTTGCTTTTTTTTTTTTTTGGTTTGTTTTTGACCACTTCAATCATTCAACTAAAACATTTAATTCTTAAATGTACCATTTGTGTAGCTCTAATCTTCTTCTTCACCTTTCAGCTTATCCCATCAGGGGTCGCCACAGCGAAACAGCACCCACTGTTTTGCATCAGTGATTTGGCAGAGATTTACACCAGATTTTTGTAGATCTAATGTAGCATTATATTTGCAAGTTAGTACTATCTTTAAGCTACAAGATAAATTGGACAAAATTGTGAATGTACTTCATCAAAGTAGGAGGAAGACCCAGATTGTCCTGCAGGTTAGAATTATAATTTAGTAAAATAGCTGGAATTTGGGCACTATGTCGTTTGTATTTTTTTTATTGACAAATGCATCATATTTTTATGAATCTAAGATGTTGCACATGTATGTTTTACAAACTTGGAAATGTCTGCTAACCTGGTAGAGCAGGTTGATCATATCAATTAATCCAGTCAAGTTTAGTGAGTGAAAAAGGCTCAACAAAGTGTTCCTCATTTTACCCGTTAGCTAGGATATGCAGACTCACCCTAGTAAAGCCAGCAATGCTAAAGTAATCTAGAACTAATCTAAAAGTCAATTACAAACTCAGTGGCTCAATAATTACTCTGTTCTTCTCAGAGAATTGAGTGCAGTGGTTATAATAAAGCCTCAAAGCCCAATTTTCCCTGCATTAATCCATGTCTAACACAGATAGCCAGGTTTGTTCCACACCTCATTTCATTTGTGTGTTTTTAAAGTCACAGTAATGCAGTCCTGATAAAGTCTTCATATAGCACGTTAAAAAAAACTGCAGTTCTGATTTGCAGAACATTTGGTACAGCCGGTGCTGCTGATGCTTGTGCAGAGAACCCGGCTCCTTCCTCAGATAAAACAGCGATGCTCATTAATACTTGGGCTTACGGCTTAAGGACTTCTTTATGTGTCACTCATCCTCTCATGCATGCAGAGACACAAGAGCTGTGATGGTAGAGGTCAGGCGGCACGAGTATACAGGGCTCAGCAGTCAGCTGCCATTTAAAGCTTCTTTCCTCTGCTCCTCAGTGCACACACAAAGTGACTTGTCTGAGGCGCTGGGGGCTCTTAGTTGAAAGCTGAAAGTTTCTGTCCTAATTAAACTGTCATTTCAAAGGGAATTCCTTACTTAGCCACATCTCGGAAAACAGCAGCAGAAAACAGAAGTGAGCTTTAAAATATTCTTTTACATTTCCAGGTGAACAGAAACAGATTTAGACTTTTGTTACCTGAAAAGTAAACCAAAATAACGGCTTTTCTTGCACTCTCTACGCTTGGTAATTTTTCATTTCTGTGGGGATTTGTATGTCCCAGGCTTATATAGAATCTGACACCAGGGAAATAAAACATCTGAACAGTAATGAGTATGGCTAAGGATGTATAAAGCCGACTTCAAACTAAAAAAGAGATGTTAGACTGAATCCAGCTGAGGGGATTTGAAACTTTATTCAACTGTTCTCGTCTAAAAAACAAGTCCTGTGTTTTTTGGTGTCACTGGTGGTGCTTTTTAACCTCCTAAAACCAAGAAACTGTCCTTGAGTGTCTTGTCCCAGTTTGAGAAGGTTTTAGAAATCACCTAGAAAAAAGACACACATTAACTCACATTAAGTGTGCAGCACATTAGTTAATTGCATATAATCACCTTTAAAATATGTTTTATGAATGCTCATATTGATTATAAATGGATGAAATGGAGCATTACATGACCTGATTTCAAAAACCGCAGCAACCTATGGGATGACCTCCTCATCCTACAAGTACCTTTGGTTGTAAATCACATATATGTCACGAATCGATCAGATAAGGTGAAAGTCTGTTAACAGTTTGTTCCCATGCTGTATAAGACAGCTGCAGACATAAACAGCTCAAATCCCAGCTCAGCCTTTTTTTTTCTGACAGTCTGCTTTGTGTAAGGAGCGTTCAGTTGTGCTCGGTGTGGTGTGACGTGAATGTGAAGGACTCTTGGCTGTTCTCTCAGGGGCCCCGCAGATATTGGTCTGTGAATGTGCTGCAGTGCTACAGAAAACTGTCTCCATCTGACAAGAAAGGAACAAAGGCCGCCTCACATGTGAGGAGCAATGATAATAAGAATCATTGACTTGAGGCTTTAACAGGCTGAGTATTTTTTATTGCATTAATTTTTTTCTGTATTTCAAAGGCATGAAACCATCTTCCTCCCACTAACTTCCAGAAAACCTAACTGTCAAACGTCTGCAAGGGCTCATTATCTTTTTATTGTCTTATTCTAGTGATTTTAGGACTTTCTCCTTAAATTATCTGCATCTATATAAATCTGCGCATTTGTTTGTGTCTTAGCACGTCTGTGTCCAGGCGGTTCTATTGAGCTACTTTATTTTTCTCCTTAATCCATCTTCCCTTTTTTATGTCTTTGTCATGTTTTCAGCTTTCATTTTAGGAAACAAATGCAGTAATCCGGACACTTGTAGTACTTTCTGTGCTTATTTCTGGCAGGCACACTTGCTGTATTGCAGCTGAATTGCATTTCAAGACTCAGCAAAATCTCTTCCCTGCTGGCTTTCTTTGCGAGCCTCTTGACATTTGCAGCCTACAGTGGTATGTGCACTGCAGGCACACACATATATCTTTATTCAAACTCTTGTTACATGGGCCACAGCAGTGTGATTCCCAGAGGGTTGTTTATGACAGTATGCTACAAAGAGCAAAGCATTGACTGAGTGTGAACAGTTGTTGTGGAAATGGAAATCAGAGAACAAAAATGACAGATCTACTTTCCCGAAGATCTTTAAATGCAAATCACATAAAAATTACTTAAAAATAAGAAAATAAAGCAAATAACAGAACTTAATTTTGTATATATATATGTGTGTGTTTACATTATTGAACCAATCACACACGCTATAAGAGTGATTAAGCTTATCTGTTTTATTTTATTTATTTATTTTCTTTTGAGTACACAAGAAATTGCATGGGCTGCCACTGCCTCACCTGCTGATTTCTTGAGTATTTGATCAGAAAACTTTTTTTTTTTCCCAAAGAAACATTGAAAAACCCACACTGAAAAAAGTTATCAAGATTAGACATGTCTAAAAAGGAATAATTGATTTTTATTTTTTAATAATTAAAAAGTATATTTGTCTTTTTTTTAATTTATGTATTTATAAGCTAGTGAGGCATAGCCTCACTTGCCTCCCCTGACTGCACCTCACTGGAGCAACCACTAGAGGGCACTGTAGGTGTGTGTGTATCAAGATTTGCTACTGACAACGCAGAGGAAGAAGAAAATGAAGCTTTGCTTAGTGTTATGATTTGAAGTTATTTAATGAGTTAGTTGGCTTGTTAGCGTGCTCTTTATGCTGTGGCCATCCGAATAATTGTT
>NC_050514.1:23777724-23886673 GCF_002922805.2 Oryzias melastigma
CTAGAGGGCACTGTAGGCGTGTGTATCAATATTTGCTGCTGACAACGCAGAAGAAGAAGAAAATGCAGCTTTGCTTAGTGTTATGATTTGAAGTTATTTAATGAGTTAGTTGGCTTGTTAGCGTGCTCTTTATGCTGTGGCCATCCGAATAATTATTTGTATTTTGTGCTAATATACAAGATTCCTGCATGTTTGTGAAGCCAAATAGTCTTAAATGTGTAACGGAAGTGAAGCATGCATATTTTCAGTATATTACTTATATATATTTCGTCACCATGAAATGCCTTTCAAGATGTCCGTTCTTGTTACCAAATTTTACATTTCTCCCAAAAGTGCGGCTTGTACTCCAGAGCGACTTGTAGTCTGAAAAATACTGTATAGTTCTAGAAATAGTTGCTACTTTTTTTGAAGACCAAGTCCAATGTAAAAAAAAAAAAAAAAAATGTATGGTTCATATTTACAGCAACACTAAATTTGTTGAGATGCAAAAAAGTCTGAATTGTTTCAGTATGCTAAGCCTTCATGGTATTGCTATTGGCATTTGTGTATGTGTGTGTGCCAGAGTTGGGTGTTTTTATATACGAAAAGAACATCAAAGTCTTGTAAGGAGTAAATTGCTTACAAAACTTACAAACTTGTTTGAACTGAAATCTGTGCTGCTTCTGTTACACAGCCTAGATAAGTGCTCCCCCCCTCACTCATTTTTGTCAGCTGTCTGAATATATTGATCCAATGAGACATGTCATAGAGTTCATGAGATGCTTTAGGGAGATTTTGACTGTCAAATGTTCTTGATTTGAACCCACGGATTAAACATGACAGAGTTGAAGAATGACATATGATAAGATCTAATTTTTTTGTCACTGCACCAATGTTTTGATATTAAATGTGATGTGAGAGCTAAAGAACAGAGAAATGAGGTGAAAGACAGCTGACAGTCTTTCAATCTTCAATGGGATTTTTATTTACTGATGTAGTATTTCTAATCTGAGAAAACATAATGCAGAAACTCTTAACTTTTTATGTTGTTTAGCTAACTTTTAATATGATGTTACATTGAGAAAAAAATATTAAACGTTTTAGTGGTCTTCTCACTAAGGCCAGAATATTTTCCCAAGAGACAAAAGCTTCTTTTGAAGTCGCGTTTGACAAACTGAAAAAAAAAAAAAAATGGTTTATAAAGCTCCATTTTTAAATCGTTTATTGCTAACAGATGGAGAGAACTTTAAAAACAAAATGCTCAAAGAGTCAGTTATTAAATTGCAAAAAGAAGGATTTTAATGGTGCTTTTCTTTTACCTGTCTGTCTGTTATTTGATGCTCTGTGGCTAATTTTATACATTATGTCCCTTAGTTCAGTTATCAAACTATAAATTGACTTTTAATGGATTCAAACTTTCAATGAAGAGTTGAACACTTTTTAAAAGAAATTTAATCTGAAGTTTTATTAAATGTGTGTGAATTTTGATGTCGATCACATACAGTTTTCGTTCTTTTCTATGTATTTTGAGATTTCTTTCTTGTTTTCTGTATCGGTCAAGACAAATAAATATACTGACAAAACATCCTAATTTAAAATCAAAGTACAGACATTATTCTTGTTCTGTATCTCAGCCACCACTGGAATACCTAATGACCATAAAAATGAAGTTTTTCTTTGCACTCTTAACAGCTCTGTTGTGCTGATATGGTTAAACTTTAACACCAATTTCTCTTGGCCAAAACAGTTCTTAACAAACTTTTGACTTTGACAAACTGGGTATGCTAAGAATCAAATATAGAAACATAACATTTGAAAGTAAATTTTAAAGACATACTAGTCATGCCTTTGAAAGAGTAAATTGTCTAATGGATTTCCTTTGACTATTCCACTATCCTATTATTCTGCAGTTTTCTGGACCACAAGGGAAGCAGTCTAGGCAATGATATCTGCACCTCCCTCTATCTGGCCTCCTTTGAAAGCTTATAAGGAATCTCAAGGCCACCAAAGAGAAATATTCCCTTCAGGGTTCAACCACAAGGACTTTTCGTGGCCAGACATGCCGAAGTGTCTAGTCAGAAAACCCTCCAAGTGATTATCTTACTAACTGACCAAACCGTCTGTTCTTGCTCATCTGAATAGTGAGGACTAGAGTCTTGATTCTGAGCTCCCCTGATGTCTAAACTTTGTTTACTTTTAACAGCTCGTGTCCTCAGGTGAGGGTAGGAATGCAGAGTGATCTCCACTTTAAACTCCACTCTCTCTTCAACATAACATACTTGCTGTTGTGTCTGTGAATCTCATCCTCCATTCTTACCCCAGTTGTGAACAGAACTCAGACAGTCCTCCATCTGGAAAAGTGACTCATTCTTAACCCAGGGAGCCCATTTCTCCATCTTCATGCTGAGGACCATGGCCCTTAGAGTTAGAAGTGATAATTCTTATCCAAGTCCTTTTACACTCAGTCACTGGTTCCAGCAGGGCCTATTGTCTACAACATCCGTCTTTTAAGGATCATGTAAGCAAGAAGTAATACCCCTTCAGTGAATATAGAGGAGAGAAAAGCAGATCCGGCAGTTTGATGGTTTCTGTGCTGATTCATTCATGCAAAGTGGCAGAAATTAGAGGTTCAACTAACTGGAGTATATGCCCCAAGGCCACTTTTCCCAACAATTACTCAGCTTCTTCAACCAAAAATATAAAACGGTTGTTCATTTAAGAGAATTAGTCAAGCAGGAACATTAAAATCAAGGTTTCATTTCTTGGATGGTTGACTTTTCAGAGCTCTTAAGAACCAAGGAATACATGTCAAAGGGTGTATTCAGACTGGACACATTTGGTTTGCGATAAATTTACCAGAATTCTTTTGTTCCCCTGATAATCCAGAACAAATTTTCAGTCTCAATACACCCAAGCGGAGTATGGTCCGGGACCAGGAACCACTCTCTGACCCATGTTTTTAAGGTGAACTTGTTTTTTTTTTTCCAATTGGACAGAGATTTGGACTCTGAGTTTCCTTCAAATGAATAGGTTCCATGCTTGGAGTAGAACAACTGAACCAAAAAGGCCACCTTTGCAGGATGTAAATAGAGAGCTGGGGATAAACGTGAAGCAACAATGTGACACATCAACTCATCGAAATGTGGTCAAATAAATGCACACTTATCAAAACAACTTGATACAAATTGCTTTCTTCACACTGTTTTCCCAACAATCTAAATGTAATAAACACTTATCAGGTACTACTCAGTAACCACCGTGCAGCATCCCTCTGTCATACCACAGTAAAGAGTGTTGTACCTGACGTGGATTCATTCATTTTCTAAATCTGTTTTGTCCCTTTCGAGGTCACAGGGTTGCCGAGGCCTAACCCAACCATTTGTGGGCTAAGGCAGGACACACCCTGGATAGTAGGGCTGGGTGTCGATTTATAATTTCCAGAAACAATTTGATTCACCAGTACACATTTATGCACATTTATTTAGAAATAAATTAATGTAGCCACGAGGGGACCCAAGCCAGGCTCTCATTGTGCTGGTCCCAAGCCCGGATAAATACAGAGGGTTGTGTCAGGAAGGGCATCTGGCGAAAAATCTTTGCCAAATCAAACATGCGAATCAGACCTACGGAAACTGATTTGCTGTGGCAACCCCTGAAGGGAAAAGCCGAAAGGAAAAGAAGGTTTAGAAATAAATTAACAACCTACTCTATGTGTTTTGAATATATGTATATCAATATGATACAGTTCACATACTGTAACATACATTAGTGAAATGACGAGATTGTTAATATCATACAGTGTTACATGGATTCTCAAAAGGAGAACTTCTAACAAAAATGTTCAGATCATTAACAATGTAAACATTGTTCTGCTTCTTTCTCTCGCTCTTTTAAACGTCCTAGTAAACGACACAAGTTTTTTTTATTTTGGCTAAAAAAGCTGTAATTACAAAAAAAAAAAAAAAACCCCACAGTGAAATGCTCAAACACGGTCAGTGGGACTTTATAAGCACATGTATTCCCACCAAAAGGACCTTGACTTCCTACTGAGGAGGACCTGCGGGTGGGACCGTAACAAAAATCTTTGAGCTCTGACACCATGTTTGCTCTGTAGAAAGTGATAACAGCTGATACTATTGCCCTGACCAAGCAGTCAGCAGGTCAAAAGTATTAGTGATCATAGCCCGTGATAGAGGGAGGCGCCCTGCATCTGCTGCGCTTGCATCCAGACAAGGATTCAGAAGGACACCGGTTTGTTTCAGAGCGTTCAAACCACACAGCAAGGATCTTCTGTCCTAAAACGATGCTTCTACATCCTGACAGAACACACACAGGCATGGTTTTCTCTCCACAAATGAACCAGATGGTGAGGACAAGAAACATTTCCTCAGACTGTCAAGTGTGAATGCATCCTCTGCACCAAAGCCTTCAGTGTTTTTCCTGACAAAACCCCGAACATATCAGGAGCACATTGATGCACTAAATGAGCTGGAAACAAAGCAGCATGCTGTTATAACCATAAATCCTGCCAGGAAGATATTGTGAATTAAAACTGAAAGTCACAGTAAATAATGGCCTTGATGAAAGAGGCTGCATTAGCAGATAAACAAAAAAAAAGACGATTTCCTCTTTTTTAATTTGTTAAAGAAAGAAAAGCAGCCTCTGATTCAGGGCTGAACTCAACACTCAGGATACTCAAAATAGAAAACTACATTAGAAAAAGAACACTTTTTTTTTCCCTCAACACACTTAGAAAAATACCTTCAAGGCTGAAGTCATTGTGAGCTGTCTAAGCACCATGCTCATCAGTGTAGGTGGTGACCAAAACCTGCGCAAGGGCACAATTCTCAACTCCTACAACGCACTGCATGTTCTCTTTAAATGTTATGAGCTCACACACGTTACTGAAAAAGACATGTGTGATTCATTCCTACAACTAGTTATGCTTCAAAAGCTTGTGTACGCTTTCCGTGTTCTGCATCTAACTTTAACCTCAACATAAACTATCGGGAGCTAAAAAATACCCAAAAAATAAATTTGTGCTTTAAATAACTTCCATTACTTCTCTGTTTAGATGATGAAACGCAAATATGATTCTTTTATTAGACATTTTGGTAACTTGACAAACAAAAAATTCAAATAAAAAACTCTAAAAAGAACTAAACTTGCCTATAAGCCTATACTTTTATTTTTGATAAAATTAAAAAAGCCCTCATCTTTTCATCAAAATCGTAATCTTTAATAAAAATTAATTATATTTGAAGACCTACTCTGTTGAAATTGGTATTTTTGGTAAGTCAACATGTTCTTTCTCATGATTGAGGACACATATGAAAACATTTAAGTTCAAAACTGCATTTCTGAGTTTTTCTTTATTCAAATTATTGTGAATCAGGAGCAGATTTAAAAAAAAAAAGCAGTGAAGTAGGTTTTACAATCGGCTTCGCTCCACTCCGACGCATCCACTTGCAGACAAAAAGATCTCTAAATGTCTTTATTTTCCAAGCTGACATCTGGTTCAAAGCTGTATGGCTGGGAAGCTCCGATATTGCTAGCCATCTTTACTGCACTGATAATGTTGGGGGTTTGAGGAGCTGTAAGTTAGTGCGAGAGTGTACACGGATGGATGTCGGGAAGCAGGGGTGGGCTCACTGAACGCCCACAAGTCAGCGATACATTTCTAATGAACACAAAAAATCACATAATCCTAATTAAAAGACCACTGGGAACACTTTAAAAATGGATCAAAAGATGATTGGAGTGAGGCTTGAACTCTGAATATTTAAGGAAAGTGTTCCAATCTCTTTGTATGTTAATTTATTATTTACATTAGCTGATGTAGACTTTCTCATCATAAAGTCGTTGATTTAGCTTTAAGTGTTTTTCTGCACAGTTCATGTATTGTAAAATGCATTTCCATTTGTTTGCTTTATAATCATAAAAAAAAAACAGTCTGTTGAGAAGCACATATACATTTCTCAATTAAACAGAAAACATTAGGTAGTAATAGTGCATCTTTCATCAGTTTAACTTGTGTCTTTTACAGTCTTCTACTGTATTCATCTCATGTGAATAACCACCCACTCGAGGAGACCTTTGGTCTTCACTAACACAAATCTGTGATTCTGAAAAGAAATGATCTTCATTTGAAATCAAAACTTTTCTAAAATTTGAGAAAACGCATTCAATGGGCAACTGTTCTTTCTGCTTTTTTTAATGAAAAACATCCGGATTTCTTAAGGCGTAATATCTTCTGCAAGATTCATATTGAAAATGTGATAATGTGATTTTTAAAGGATTAAATAATAAATTAAAATGCATTGCTTGATAGTCATAGAATGATATTTGGATTAATATTCAGTTTATTGTGATGAATGTACAACTTGTATGTGTGGTTTATTAGTTGCAATATAAAGCATCAACTCCAGATTCCTTTTCACATATCTTTTTGTTTTGTTTGCCACCTTTGGTTTAGATTGTAGACTTCCTATTTTCAGATACTTGTCCCAGCCATCTCAGTGTTTGGTTTGGTTTTGTCAATTTCTGCTGCACCTATGCATATTTTCCTACCTTCATCTATGCTGCACTTTTGCCTTAATGTTGTTAATTTATCTTGTTTGCCTCATAAAAGCCAGTAATTTGTCATTCTTAGTCAAACCGACAATGGAGGATAGATATTTTTAGAAGCACTGCCTGAAACATTACTTTTCCTTATATCCTAATTTGTCATTTTGTCACACAGCTCCTTTCACCTCATTCATTTATAATACGTGTTTCTAATGGGAAGTCTAGTTTCTTAGTCTAAAACGTTAAGATCTGCTTCACATTTGTTGAGGCTAAAGCTGGTATCGTCCAGCTACATTTGTGAACACAACATGTTTACAAACCATTACATTGAACCAATAATTAAAGCAATGTATAACGGTTTTAAACCATGCATTTTGACAGGCAGAGTTTAAGTTTAGGATACATGTTTCAGCTCCATTTCCATCTTTTCTCTCAGCGGGAGCCTGTTTTTCAGGCACCACAAATGGTATAATTTAAAAAATATTAGATAGGATTAAACACATGCCTAAGCTTGTCTCTGTTCTGCTTGAACTCATCACAGCAGCCACTCTCAGTCGGGGTTTGATCATGAACCCCAATTACACAGGGTTTCTAAGTGAGCTCTGACTCCTGCTTGATGAACACATTTGCACTCTAATGGATCGTGTTGCTATTTAAAGAACGCTCCTTGTGAACAGAAGTCACATTTCATCTTGTTTTATGTTTTTCAATGTCTCTGGTTTTTTGGTTCAGTAAATACAATTTAAAAAGATGTCAATTGATTTGCAAAAGACTCAATTCTCAATGACAGGGATGTTTAATTTAAACCTCACATGCAGAATGTCTGATCCAGAATGACACGCTCAACTCCTCCGGTTCCATTTGGGCTTTGTGTCGACTTCATGCTAAGAGAATCGACAAGTGAAGAGTTTATATTTTAGAAATAAGTAGCTAGAATACAGAAACGGAACAACTCTGAGCTTACACTTCAGCTTGGTGTCGTAGGTCAGAGGATTCACTTCTCCTGGAAGTGTTGAGGTCCACCAGAAGCCCAGAGGAGCCGTGTTCATTTTTATTTGCATATTTAATTGTAAAAAAAATAATACTATAATTAATTGTATCCATTTATTTTTTAATAGTTTTATTAACATTAACTTTTTAACAAGCATTGCTTTGTTTATCTGTTGTTTTGTTGTTTTCTAAATGAAGCTATGAGTTGCACAAAACAGAGAATAAATATAAGCAATGAGGAAAATCATGCCGATTCAGTTTGATTATGTGGGACATGATAAAAAATAAATCACACCTTAATTAGGTTTGGTTATCTTTTAAATTTGACTTTTCAAAGTGTATTATGCATTTGAAATTGCATTGATGTTTGAGTTTATTGAGTTGGAGCAAAGGTAAAAAAAATATATATTTTTTTGTTTATGAAGTGTTTTTTTTTTCTAACTGCAAATACTCTGGCTTCTCTTCTCGTCTTTCAGGAGAAATGCTGGAACGTCTGTTCATTAGACTACACTTTTCCTGTTTCAGTGGTGAAAAATCTCCTAAACCTCACTAGGGTTTCCTGCTTACAGGGTCACTTCTACAGCATGACATCTCCGTAATGGATCCCAACAGAGCCTGAATGTAAAAAGGTTTAAACAACTGAGGTCTGAATGTGGGCTCAGTCCGACCGTTGCTGAGTCCCTCTGAGCCGGGGTAAGAGCGGTTAGCTGACAGTCTGCTGACAGTGAGCATGTTTTTAAGAGGATCACTGTTTTTCGTCAGTCAGCAAACTGATATTCCTGGGCTAAATGAGTGATTTAAAAAAGTTATGCAGAATATTTCCAGTAAAATTTGTATTGAAAAAAAATAGTTTTTTCCTTTTAGAATTGGAAATATTCTGTGAGGATGAATTGCACACATATTAGCCAGCAGCTAATTCAAAATGTTTCATGATACAGTCAGATAGCAGCATGTTTTTGACACTTTTACTATAAAAAATAATCTGTTCAAGAATCATTTCAGCAAACATTTTCTCTTTGTTCCTCTAAGAATTGTTGCCAACCAAATGCATGACAGCTTTTAGCTTAGAAAGTTTTCCTTTCGTGATGTGGAGTAAGCTGCCAATGGCTGTCTATGCAGAGGTGGCCCTCCTTTCTCTGTCTTTCTCTCGCTCATTATCATGGCTAACTCAGACTTTGCCGTTCTTATGCTTTTATAAAGAGTTATTACTAAGTGCTTAATGCAGAGCCTTAAATTAAACAATACTTCTCCAATTGATCCAGAGTTTTCTATATCTGTAAAGGTTTCATCATCACAAAGTGCATTTCTTTATATCTATGTAGACTCAAAACAGCAATTTACGTAAATGTAACAATGCTGTTTTTTGGTCATTTTGAAAATTCTATATCTTACAGTAAGTATAATATTTACTTATATATATATCTTCACCACCTTTTCAGAAAAAAATCTTACTTTATTAGACAGACAGACAGACAGACAGACAGACTGAGCTTTAATACGATGATTTAATATAATGGTTGTGTTTGACTTGCAGTATTGTTATCTGCAGGTGAGTAATTCATCATTTCCAATTTAAATATGTGTCACCTGGCTGTGCCGTAGGAATGAATCATCAGCTTACTGCTGCTTGTAAAATAATGGCTGTGCAGGCAAATAAAGAAAGAGTTCAATGCAGTTGGAAGGAATGACGTGCAGGAAGAGGCTCTTAGCTACAAGCAGTGAAATGACTCATTCAGTTTCTAATGAGGAGTTTGGTCTGGTTTGTATTGGCCCTTTAATGTGTGTTTATTTTAGAGACTTTTATTTTGAAGTTCAGTTTTGAAAAAAAAAAAAAAAAAAAACTGGCCCCGGGACGCTGGCTAGCTGCTTCTAGAGAGCCACAGCGGGTGCGATAGGCTGGCGATCTGTCCACATTGTATCCCACATTTGCCCAACAGTAGCCGGGACGAGCTCTGGCAACCCTCCGGCCCTAACGGGTCAAGAAATTAGATAGAAGTTCAGGTCAAAATCACTCACATTGGATTAGTATTTTACCTGCTGATTGTGTCGCTGAAAACGTCACATGCTCCAAGCTGACTTCCTGATTGGTAGATGCAACGTGGCAACCTACCAAAATTCAGATATTTATACTTTCACCGCCCTGCTCAGTTCGTGCCGCGCTGCTCAAATCACGCTGCTGCGCCCATCGCTCAGATCAGACCTCAATTCCCGTTTGTACCATTGACTTAACAATGAAACTGGCTTCCTTTGCTGTCTGAATCGCATTCGGTGTGAATGTGGCATTAGTCAGTTCTTTAGTAATTATATTTATTTATTTTTTATTTACTTTTGCTTTTTCTTGTTGTGAATTCATCATTAGAGACTTTGTGTATAAAAAAAAACACAGGTCATCAGGTCAATGATGCTCCATTTTTACAGCTTTAAAGTCAGTAATTTTAACACAACATACCAGAACAACTAGATGGAATTATACTGATTGATTTATGTTGTAATATTACCAAGAAAAACAAATAGATCAGTAGCGTCTGCTTCCAACAGTATGGAAAGTACACATTACCATAAGATAAGATTATGGTAAGCCAGTTACAGGCTTTGCCACTCACAGCCTCCAGGCGGAAACTTTCTGCGTTTTAGACGACAGCATAGCGATCACTCAGAGGAGTCAAGCTTATTGTGGAGCTCAAAAGAAGCCGGCTTTCTTTAAGACCACCGTGAACAGATCGTTTGCCTCATCTGTTGCCAGAAGCAGCACATATAGCCACAAAATGCAAAAAGAAATCATCTCCAATCACCTCTTTTACCAGGCACTACCACAAGCGGTACTCTTTTAGGACCGTTCACTCAATTGTTGCAATTTCCATCTTCCAGCTTAAAATGACGCCATCATTTATTGATGGGGAGTTTCCAAAGGTGATATGGAACCCCGTTTAATAATTAATCCCCTGCACAGCAGAAAGCGTCGTGTGCCGCTGCCTACACTCCGTTAGGGGTCGCAGTGGTCATTTGGCCCTAGCTCGGGTTATTTCCATCTCCCCGTTTATCACGTTTATTATTGCAGCGAAAAACACACCGCACACGCCCCCGTAAAGCACTTATAGGCCTCGGCTTGCTTAATACATTTCTCTTGCTGTGACAGGCCGGCTCCTGCCTTATTTACACATGGGTCACACAGGCTAATATCACTGCTGCCTGCAGCGCAAACCCCTCTGCTACTGCTAGTCAGTTTCTCTTTGTTTTCTGCTTTTGTTCTTTTTTTTCTTTAAAAAATGATAATGTGCTGACCATTTTAAATGTTTTCTTTTCCTGTTAATTAAAGCTCTTCTGCTGGCATCAGCAGGATGAAGTCCTCATGGAGATAATCTAAGGGCTTCTTAGAATCTCTTCTGTCAATTTTGCTCAATTTCAGGTATTTATTTTTTGCAGATTAATGAGAATTCAAGTTCTTTCTTTTTTTTTGCCAGTTGTATCGCTGTTAGAAAATGACTTCAAAAATATAATAGTATCTGAAGCTTGAACATTAATTTGTTTTATTATGATGAAGAATTAGGGCCACCAAAATAATAATTGATTTACAAGAATAAAGTCTTATAATTATGAGAAAAAAAGTTGTACTTTGACGAGTATAAAGTTGTAAAATTTTGAGAAAAAGTTGTAATTTTAAAGAATAAATCTGTAAAAAGCAGTGATTTTTCTAAAATAATCCTGTTAAGTGTAAGCCTCCATCCACATTACATGGATGCTAAATCCTTTAATGCAAAGATTTATGTTTTGGTAACACTGTAATAATTATACATTATAGCTAGTTAACAAATTAACTGTAACCAATATGTATTTAAAGTGTTACCTATTGTATTTTAAATCACAGGAATGTACATACTGTTATGCATTTGGACTTTTCTGCTAACAGCCTAAATGGTTTGGCCACCAGAAATCCAATCCTTGTGGGTCTAGATTAGAATCTTCTTCTGAAGAGGTCCAGTGTCCTGCAAATTCTTTTCAATGTTTTTGAAATGCAATAAAACAATGTTGACTCACTAAGTATTTCCTTATTTGTGAGATCAATGCAATGCTGAATTAAAAAAATACTATGAAAGCAAAAAGCCTGCAGTGGGATTTGCACCGCTTTGACTTTGTACACTGATCCTCTACTGATTGTAGGTGGAGGACGAGCACTGGTAAACAGTAAAAACATGAATCCCTTCCCTGGTGCTGCCTGCATTCTGGCGCTGGTCCGGTGTGTACGGCACCGGCTGAATGCGCATTCATAAAACCGTGTCCATTGCGTTCTTGAACGTATCACGACCAACCGGTGTGAATGCAGCATCATACTGGAACACAATAATGGTTGTTTTTATGTATTTCTATTTTTTTCTTAGTAAAAGAATATTGCTTCATAAAAGTAAGACTTTAATCTTGTAAATTCTTGACCTATAACTTATTTATGACTTTATTTTGTAGTATATTGACTCTTTTACTCATAAATCACGAGTTTTATCTTATAAAATTATTACTTTTTCTCCTAAATTTAGAGCTTTATTTTTGTATGTTTTTAACTTTTGTTGTTGTAAATTTATAACAAAATAGCAGCTTTCTTTCTAATAATTTTATGATTTAATTCTTTCAATTTTTCTTTTATTTTTATGATGACCCTAATACTCCGTCATACTTATTCAACTATCCAGTTTATGCAGATCCTTAAAAGCAGAGAAGCCAGAGGTTGTAGTACATAATCTGCATGAAATTACCATTTTTATGTCTCTTGAGGTTTTATTGTAACATTTTTTCAGTCTGATGCATACAGTATGTTATGTTGGCGTTGACGAATTCCAAATGAGCCCCCGGAAAAGCTGGTTGACACTAAGCTCTTTAAACGCTACAGTTTTTCTCAGCGTGATAAAATACGATGACAGTAAACAGCAACAGTCTTTTTTTCCACTTTTATATTTCGTTTTAGTGCTCTATATTCCTTTATCGTGCGTGGTAAAAGTAGAGTGACTATTTCAAAGTGTAAAATATTTATCTGTGTGTTTAATTTCAAATCTAAACATTTGTGACTGCACCAAAGTTAGAAATTCCCAATGTAGGAAGGAGTTATTTCTGCAGCTTGATGCTTTATTACTTCATAATGTTTTGACATTAAAGGGTTTTAATCAAAAACAGCACAGGCACTATTATTTCTCACCTAGCAATAAAACCTAAGGAAGGGAACGCAGGGAGGAATGCATCTGATGGCATAATTGCATGATTGAAAATCACATTACAGAGTAAATTCTAAAACACTGAAGCCGTGCTTTCTGGGTAATCAGATAGTATTCCCTCCCCTAACCACAAGTATACTGCAGCTTGGCCCTGAGTTTAAGTCTCATAAGAATGTTGAAGAACACTTATCTTCAGATCAATAGTGTTTCTGCCTCAGAGGCTCTCTTTGTGTCCCAGCGGTGCCCGTTCAGCTCACCGAGGCTCAGTGTGTCTCATTAGTATGCAGCACATCCCCACATACACATTACCAGTCAGCTTCCTTCATCAGTCTCTCTGCTGCTTCATTGTTAAGTGGAAGCAGGCCGTGAGCTTTGATCGCATTGTTGCCTCACTGTGCGCAATCCGGTAAATTGCTAAGAACAACAGGATTACCTGAATTCCTTCTAATGCACAAGTTCGTTATGAGGTCTTAGCATTTGAAATCTGATGTTAACACCGGCTCATTAAAGAAAGTGGTTATTCTGCACAAAAACTATTTAGCTTTTTTTTTTTTTTTTAGAGGCAGGAAATCTGTTTTCAGAGGTTTAATATCCTTTAGGAATTACTTTTCATCAGTTGGTTGAGTCCATCTCCCGCTATCTGGAATAAATTACCTCACATCATTGTTGCTGCTTCAGAAAAGTCAAATATTCCTGCGATTTTCCGGCCCCTGCAGTTCATGTTATGCGGAAAAGTGAAGTGGGAAGCTTTGGTCTGTAGAAGTATCCCTCTCTAGTGCCAAAGGAGAGGGAGGGAGATGAGACAGAGAGGGGACACAGTGTTTTTCTGCTGCAGGGCTGGCCAGCTGGCCTGTTGTGGTGAGTCAGGTTTTATGTCGTGACAGTGACATACAAGCACACTGACAGAGCCGGCGCAGGGTCAGCTTAGAGTGCTTGTATGTGAAAAAATGTAGTTCTCAGGTGAACAGGATGAGGGCGGATGTTTCTGTGTGATGTGGGGCTGACATGTGAAAGCCCCAGTGCCTAAAACAATGAAGGTCCAAGCGGTCCAACCATAGCATGATGAAGAGTTTGAGTTTTGTACAACACATTGTATCGGCTTGTGTTGGTGCACTCACCTGTTCATCACTGATGAGTGAGGGACGAACTTGAGAGAGAGGTGCTTTCTGGTGATTACATCTAATGCAGCCAGGATTTAATGCAGAAGAATTTCTTTGGAGTAGAAGTTTTGTCTTCTGAAAAGACAGCCAACAATGTTGTTGTGCACTGCTGTGACAAAATAAAGCAATCATGGGGTACTTGTAAGTCGAGTCCTTGTTCATGTCCTCAGTTATTGACTGCTTTGTTTAGCCTGCTGAAGCTCATTTTTGTTGATTTGACATGTAGAGACAATCGATAAATTGTTGCATTGTCTTAATGGTGCAGAAAGATGATTGTAAAGATGCTAAATTCAAAACTGTTTTTGCTGAAACTGAATTTTTGGATTAACAAAAAAACTCAATGCATTGCGATCTTAAGAGTTTATAATCTTTCTTATTATTTTGGTGTTTTAATCGTTTTAAGGTGAATTTTATTGTAAATAATTCTGGATTTTATTAGACTTTTGCTAGAGTAGTTTTAAATTAGTTTGTTTTTAATGACCAAATATTGCACTTTTCATCTATATTTAAATTAATTATAAGCTTATATATATTATATTTTTTTGTTTCTTAATGAATTGTGCTCTGACCTAAGAGTAGTTAAATTTTTTTGTACAAGACTATTAAATTGTATTGTACATGACAATTAAATGCTGATTTAATGCAAAGTAAGCAAAAGCCTATATCATTGGATATGTGCTTAGCATAATCAGCATGATTTTTCATAAAGGTGTCACAAACATTTATCACTTTTTATCACATCAAAAATCAACAAAATGGAGCAAACTCATGAAATCTTGAAGTCAGAAATTGAACTGAAAACAGAGAAAAGATTGTGTTACAAGTAAAAAAGGCAATGATCCGCAAATGAATTTAATATATGTAATAATCATATAAAGAACTGTAACATTGAATTTTGCCTGATAGACTTTAAATTAAGGAAAAGTATGTGGGAGGGGTTATTTTACTACAAACTCTACCAAAGATACTATGGCACTACAGATATTACTAAAGATACTGCTAAAATGTTTTGGCGTTTTTACAACAGCTGATCGTTTGGAGGAACGAGCTGAAAAAGAACAAACTCAGATGGTAATCCTCCTTATCTGCCCATGAGACATGTTCTCAAAGCTGCTTTGATTCACACTTCTTCAGCTTCATCTGCTGTCTTTGATACTTTTTCTTCTCAAAATGAGTGATACTTAAGTTTCTTACTCTTTGTAGTTGACCTCCTTTCATTGACACACTTAATAGATTTGATTTATTTGATCAAAGTAATTTGATTCCGAGTATCTGCTGATGCCAAATCTTGATCCGTTACTTTTGTAAAAGATTTTAAAAAATGAAAATAATGTAATAAACAGATCCAAGTTGGTGATATTTTTTTATTTTATTCACTTTCTTTTATCATTTAACCCTTAAATAGACCACTTCTGTGAAGTGGCTTCAACACACAAGTAACAATAGTGCAACTATAAACTAGTAACATTCGGTGATTATTAGTTATGTGAGAATGTTTGGTAAATGTAGCTTTAACTCCTCTAGAACGATACATATTTTTTGATTAATTATAATTCATGTTGACATGAAAAATTCTTAAAAAATAAAAGTGATTTTCCCAAAATCTTTGTTGCAGTAGAACATTAAGGTGATATCTAGTCATGTGAGAAAGATTGATTATTTTAGCTTCAGTATCTTTGGAGCTATTGAACATTTTTGACGATATGTGATTCAAATCTCCACAAAAAAATAAAAACAAAGACTTTCTTCCAAAAACCTTGTTTTAGCATAAATATGATGATGAGTTTTCATGACTGGATCATATTTTGTTTGTTCATATAATCTATTGTTTTTTAAAGATTATGGCCTTTATTCACACTTTGCAGCGGTCTCACTACGGATTTTGTCAGCAGCAGGAGAGCGTCGTTCTCTTTGAAAAGAAAAAAAAATCTAATCTTTTTCATTTTAAATCGTAGCTCATTGTTTGCATTAAAACTAACCACGATACAGTTGCTGTCAGTTTTAAAAGTTAATTAAAATAGTTTTTGATCTGTGAATTTTGTGCTAACTTCACAGACTTGTTTTTGCCTGCCTCTTGATCAAACTGCTGCCTTATTCAATTGCGCTTTATGGCAGTTGCAATGAAATGCAGACTTCTGCTTGAGCATTTATTTAAAAAAAAACACACAGCGCTGATCAAAATAATAAAAGAATAAATTTCAAAATGTCTCACTCATTGAGAGACAGCATTAAATACCGATCGAGTCTAAAACTAGGTATTCGAGCCTGATTTCTGATTATGTGATCAGATCGAGACATCCCGACTTAATGGACGTCTACCTTAGTAATGCTGTGAAGGTTAAGGATCTCATTTTCAGGCAGACCAGTGTGAAACAAACAATTCACACAAGCCAAGTCTACCAATCCCAGTTTCTGATGATATTATCATATTAATTATAGTCCACTATTTCCTTTCTGGATCCAAGATCAAAAATACATGTTTACAGATAAGATGCAGTGATGGAAAAAGGTCAGAATCATTTGTGAAAACTTTCAAGTGGAACAATAACCACAGATGGAAGTGAATATACCACCACTGTGTCTAATTTCATCACATTCATCCTGTTTTAACCATAAGCTTAGATTTTAGTAGTGTGCAATATAAAGGGTTTATAATTTAACTGACCTTTTATTGTTGCTTAAATGTAAAATCAGAAGCGTTTCCTAAAGTGGTTCTCTGTCTATGAAAGCAGTTTGATGCTGCAAACGGAGCAAAACCTCAAATGTCAGGGAGCCGAGTGTCACACTCCATGTCACCTCAGGGTTTGTTGTCAGCTCTAATTTGATATTGAGTGAAATAAAAGCGTAAACAGACTTCATCATCGATTATATCAGTTTTCATGATGTGTTTTTCAGCACGCTGTTCTCCCTTTCTCCAGCTTTCAGTGCAGCATAGAAATAGAATGGAAATGTCTTTCATTTCCATCATTTTAGGTTTTAAAAAAGCGATTTTATTCTTTTGTTCATCAAGTGACGTTTGCAGAGCATTGTGTCTCTTGTGATATGACACATTTCTTGGTAACACACTGACAACTAGAGATTAGATAGCATCAGACCCATTAT
Organism: Oryzias melastigma; assembly: GCF_002922805.2. NCBI lineage: Eukaryota > Metazoa > Chordata > Actinopteri > Beloniformes > Adrianichthyidae > Oryzias > Oryzias melastigma. Next base: position 23,794,721 of record NC_050514.1, read on the forward strand.
CATCTCTACCTTGAACAGCCATCTTAGACATTCTCTCAAAAATCTCTCTTTCCAGACATTTTTGATCATTGTCATCCATATCACATCGTGATCTTTATACCATCATTGTCTTCTTTTTAAAATGTGTTTTAATAAGATCTGCATTTACAACAGTGAATTCAAATCTTTAAAAAAAAGGTAAAACTTGAATATTTAAATCATCTTTCATCAAAACTCAGGTTGAAATTACTGGTAAAAAAAGAACATTAATGCTATAAAAGACTACTTGATTCACATATACCGTATTTTCCACTATGGCGCATTCAAAAGTCTTTTTTTTATTTAAAAACTACAGAACGCCTTATTATTCAGAGTTATTAAATTCTGGTTAGGCTGACTGCTGTTGAAGCGATTGTGAGAGGTACATGGTGCTCTGTCAAAATGACTGTTTTTAGTATGAGTCACAAACAAGGTTGGATGTTTTTGTGAATATGCTGATGCGACTAACGTGTGGCGGTTGGGAGCTAGCATAATTAATAGCTGCGTTTCCATTTACTATGAAATTAAATTTGCGAAAGTAAATTTGCCAAATTGAAACACAACAATTTCAAAAAACTATCATTTATCAAAAAAAAGTTTCTGCGGTTGATGGAGGTGGTTTTTAAGTTGTATTGAAATTGACATATTTTGCAAAACTGCAATGGAAATACTTCGGATATCACGCTTAGCTGGCTCCACAAGAGGTCCCACAGCATCACACAGCTCATCTAAAGCTAAGCGTGTCCTGTGAAGTTGTTGGATCCTCAGCTCCTCTGTAAAATCATCAACCACGATTTCGCTAATCGCATTGTCCGTAGCCGCTCCCACGTAGCTTGAATTAGACGCCGACGTCTCCTTTGATAGATGATGAGTGCTAGTGTTATGGCAGAAATCTGAATGCATCTGCTGTAATAATTTTGTGGAAATAGTGTAATTGCAAAATTGTGTAATTGTTTTTGTTGACATTTTTAGAATTTCAAAGAAGTTTTGCGCATATGTGGGATAGAAACGCAGCTACAGTAATGTTTCAGCAGTATTAATCTTTATCACGTGTTGCTAACAAGGTTGGTAGTCACAGGTATTGTGAATACACTAACTCAGCAATTGTGTAGTGAGTTACAAACAAGCTCTAGAGCTACTGTGAACTCATAATGAAGTCTGACTGACGTACTTAACTCTGACTCTTATTGCACATTATAGCTCGGTGTGACTTATATACATGACATAAGTTCAAACGCCCTTTAATTTGTGGAGCGACTCATAATCCGGTGCGCACTATAGTGTGGTAAATATAGCTAATGACTTGTCATGGCTCTGTTTCAAGGGTTCTTCTTTCAAGTTGTAAGACTAGAGAATGTCAACCTATTTAATGTCTCCTAGTTTAAATCTCCAGTGCAGAAACACTTCTGTTCTGCATTACTTTCAAATGTATTTATTGTAAGATTGAAGAGTTAAACATTAGTGCTGTTTCTTTTGTCAGGCTTCTTTTGAAGTGTCCTTGGGCAAGACACTGTATCCCACATTGCTCCTGGTGGTTGTAGGTTGGCGATTGTGTGAATATGTGTGTTTAGGTGGATAAACGCGTGACTCTAAAGCAATTTGAGACTTTTATAAAACATTATACAAGTAGACGCTATAATAATTGGGTTATAACAAGTAAATAGTGATGGACTACAAGAACTGTGACCTCAGGTTTGCTGCTCAGAAACGCAGCTTTTACATACGTGACACGTAGATTCATGGCTCTATAATGTGACACTGCAAGTATTTGGACAAGGCAATGTTTGTTCTCCTCTTTCAGTTCTGCTGGTCTCACATATCTGTCTTTGACTTTCTCTGACTGTGCAGTTTCCTGTCACCTGTGTGAACATGGTGTCCTTTCTAAAGGGCACAGTGGAATATTTGATAGCATTCCTTACACCAGAAAAAAAAAAAAATATATATATATATATATATACATATATAGGGCTGTGAACATTAACGTGTTAATGCACGGGATTTATAAAAAATAACTAACGTGTTAATTTTTATTAACGCAAATTAATTAAAAAAAGCAGTCCTTCACTTTAACTCAGCAGTTCATGGTCACTTACAAAACAAATAAATGTTCAAATGTTTTTTCAGTACTTAATTCTTGCTATTTTTGTAGTTTAGATAACTTTTTCACAAAAAGTGGACTATTTGATCCATGGTCCAGTACCATGTTGTACAAATACATTTTACCTGGTAAAACATTATGATTAATCATTATTAATCACAACACAAAAGTGCGATTAATCAGATTTTTTTTTTTTTTTGTAATCGATTGACAACACTAATTAAAAATAAACGTTCTAAATGTAGAGCTTCGCGTGTGATTTCATTTTGAGATTATTCGCAGATAAAAAGTGGTCGGCAAATACTAAGACTAAAAAAAAATTATAGCGATTAATCACGATTAATTGTTTCCAGGTTTGTGATTAATTAGTTGCTTTTTTAATCAATTCCCAGTCCTAATATATTTATATATATATATATATATATATATATATATATATATATATATATATATATATATTAAGTCCTACTATAAATCATTTTTTTTAAAGAGAGAAAGTAGATTGGGTAAATACCTAAAAAAAGACTAACTTTTGACTTATTTGTGGAAAAAAAGTCTTGTTGAACTGTTCACAGATAAATAGAAACTCCTTTGCTGCTGTTGTTGGAAACAACAAGCGATATGTAAGAGCTGCCATTCCTGAGCCTCCTTGCTCAACACTAATATTGTTGTTAGTCTGGATGGATGGAGGCAAGCCACAAAATTGTTTTTGCCAGCAACCAATAATGACTAGAACCTGATTTCCAGGAGCCACTGAGAATCAGTGCAGTTCTGCAGGCTGTCATGACTGAGTAGCAGTGCTGAGAGAAGCGCTCGAGGAGCAGTGCTGTAATTGAAATGAGTGATAACTATGGACTTTTTAAGCAGCCTGCTAAAAACACAGTCAGTATTTTCTACCTCTAAACCGCAGGGAGGTTTGACTGAAACATACATAGAACAAGATATAAATAGAACATTATGCTTATATTAATATATATATATATCCTACAGATTATTAAATCAGTCGCAAAAAGTACATTTTTCTGTCTTCAGGACACTTTTCTTAACCTTAAGAGAGAATATATCTGGATGAACCAAATGAATACAGATTATCAGCTGGTAAAATTGTCAGGAGTTATGTCTGTTGGTTCAATTTAAGTGTTTTTTTTTGGCTCAATTCTCAAACATGGCTAGATCAGCAGGAATGGTAAATGTTTGGAGGGGTATCCATTATTTTTAGTGTAAAGGAGGTTTCATGGATCTATTTATACATATAGGAGTAGTAATCTAACTTTCTATTAAAAACTGGAAAAAAGCAAACATTTTTCTTTTGAATTGCCATGCAAGTATTGCATTTGAGGTGCTTCCTTCTGCTATGTCTATTTTAGGCCTGCTCAGTTTGAAATCTTACCTCAAGTTTGCAGAAAGTTTTTTTGTTGACTGTAACTTTTTTTTTTTTTAAAGCAGAAGAGGTAAAAATATTCATTAGTCTCGCAAAATCTACTTTGTTTTATGTATGTGAATTTACTTTGACTATTTTTTTCTATGTATTACTGTATTTTAATCAAGATTTAAATGACATTGCTAATTGGTTTCCAAAGCACTTTCATCTCTTTTTTTTTTTTTGGTGTGTACTTATTTAAAGTGCTTCTACCTGGAAAACAGATCATTACTGTTACATGGATTTTATGCTGCTTCCTCTTAAAAAAATAACTGAAACTCTGGGCTTTTAAAGGAATTATTGTAGATAAAACAGTAACAGTCATAGTGTATGAGTCAGTGTTTGGTTGTGAGCTTTCTCTTTGCTCACACCTTTCCTGGCTCTCTCCTTCCATGTCCTTTTCTGTGGCAGCAGCTAGTTAGAGCTTTCACAGATGGCTGCAGCTTTGATATAAATATTTTATAGCCCTCATATATATATATCTCCCTTGAGGATTGTAAAATATTAAATACTTTCTGGTGGCCGTTTTGACTTCTGAGACACTCCAAAAAAAAAAAAAAAATGGACATCCTGAGGAGGGAGAGATAAATCACATTCTCACAACGCTTTCTTCAAAAAACACACACAGAGCTTGAACTTTAATTTGAAGTTTTACAAGTTTAGTGTGTATTGATCTGACTGGAAACTTTCTTTCTGGGATTTTCACAACGCTAAGCACTAAGCGTTAATAGTGCTCTAATAAACTCTTCTTTCCTTTATTTGTCTTAACTGCCTCAAACTGAGCGACACTAAATGTAATTTGTCTCTCTTTCAGCGTGATGCCAAAGGACAGTATCTCTTTGACCTCATTTGCCATCACCTCAACCTGCTGGAGAAAGATTACTTTGGGATTAGATATGTTGATCCAGACAAGCAAAGGGTGAGTTCTGGTTTTCAAACTATTTTTTTTTCTTTCAAACTTTCAGACCTTTTTCATGGTTAATTTGAGAGCAGAACTGAAGTTTGTGCATGAGTTGGTATTTCTCTTTCCCATATCTTTATCCTCTACTCCTAAATGTTTGATCACATTTATATGCAAAAATGATTCACTCTATGAAAAAAATATGCTCCTAAATTTTTAAAAATTAATGCTCATTTTTGAGTGTGTTTTTGTGTCTATAAATTGAATAACACTGCATAAACATTGTCCTCACAATTCGAATGTTATTAACTGGAAAGCTTAACTACGAAGAACTATTTTGCAAAAAGATTCAAATACTGACGAAGAAAAAGCCAATTTAGGAGAAACTGGAGCTTCTCTGCTGCCTTTTTTATCAATTTTTTACTCATACAATGTAATAAAATGGACACAGAATATTTTAAATTAAAAAAGTCATCTCTGTGCACATAAAGAAAGTAAATTCGCATGTTGGTGATATATTCAGTCAAAAGTTTTACATTTCTGATTTGATTAGTAGTGCCAGGACTTCTTGAAGCAAACAGTTCACTTAAGATTCAGAGAACATACTTGATCATATTTAGCGCTTTTAAACCTGTTGCAACACAATTTATTAGATTATTAAGATCACTGAAGTTTTAATTCAATTCCAAGTTTATATTTGTAACTTGGAATAGAAGACACCGTTCTGTGAAGTCAGAGAGTAGTTAAATGAGTGCCTTAAACTATTGTGAAAAAACAATGAAAGAACAAAATTGTTTAAAAAAAATACTCTCGTAAAAGAACTATGCCAGGGAAATAACAAGCAGAAATTTACAGAATAATGTGAATTGACAGAACTGTTAGGAGTCTAATTATGCATAGTTAGTGCAGAGGAGCACATGTCTTTCACAGCGGCAACAGGAAAAAAGGAAAACAGTTTATGCAATACCTGAATACTTTTTAAATGAATCAACACATTTATAAGTAGCTCGATATTTAACTGTGAAAGTTTTATAGAACTGCAAACTTTTAGAAACTCAGAGGAAAAGAAAAATGTCATAAATACATATCGATTTTAAAACTTTTTTTTTTACTTGGCCTACAGAGAATCACTAAAATGAACATCACAACACAAAGGCTAGTACTGAAGTATAAAGCTGATTTGAAAAAATAAAGAATTTCACTTATGATGTGTTGTGACAGCTTATTGATTGATTGGGTGAGTAATACAAGGCTCTTTGCTGCTACTGGAATGCTTTCATAACTCACTTTACTGTCATTTTTATTAGTGACTAACTAAAGATATAATCCCATCATTTACGTTTTTAATTTTCATATTTACTATTTAAGCACCCTCGTTGAGTTTAAATATTATATCATAAAAAACTTAAATTAACAAAAAAATGATTCAATCAAGCGATGGATTTTTTTAGAGATAATGTTTACTTCTCTCTTCTGTTGCAGCACTGGTTGGAGTTTACAAAATCAATTGCCAAACAGATGAAATGTGAGTTTTGTTTTTTTTTATTTCATTTTCTAAAATGTTTAATTTTTCATGTTTTTTTTACGAGTTCAAAGCATCATTAAATTTGATGAAAATATTAAACTCCAATGAAAAATATGTAGTTTATGTATCCTATAATGTTAAACAGAAAACTTTGTTTTATAGATATTTTAATGCTTTTTGTGCTTTTTTCAGCCCAGCCTCCGTTCACTATGTGTTTGCGTGTCAAGTTTTACCCACCAGACCCTGCTGCTCTGAGAGAAGAAATCACAAGGTACTGAGTTTGTGCAGCAACATCCTGTATGTGGAATGAATGAGAGATGTCTGCGTTTCATCTTTACTTTAGAGAAAGTTTTTATCTTCATGGAGCATTTGTAGTCAAATGAATCATCACTGAAAGTTTAAAGTGCAGCCAGGATTTGACACAATCTCATCATCAAGGGTTTTCAACACAAAAAAGGGCTGGGATTTGAGATTCTGATTGCTACAGATTTTTGACTCCCTGTTTTTTGTTGTATCAGAACATCATTGTCATGACAGTAAATCTGTAGCCCTCATCAAAATGTTCTTCAGTGAAACATTTGTTTCTGCTTAAACATATTACATAACTCCTAAGAAATGGAGAAATTAATTTTATTCTTTAGTCGTGACAGTATATTTCTCTTAAAAAAGATGAAAAAAAGGAAGAAATTCCAAAAAATCCCAATGGGATGGGATTTTTCTTCTAGTTAAATAAATTGAATATTAAATTTCAGGAACCTCGAGGAACTATTAAGTCATTTTTTTCCAAATTTCACAAATAAATTCTGTAAGGGAACACACATTAAAGACCACAGTCTGCTTATAATAAGCTGTGTCATTAAAAAGATGGCGCTCTCAGCGCTAAAATATTTTTTTTGAAAAAGCTTGACACACTCACAGGGCTGTTTTTTCTCAGACCCTCTGGAACACCAACTGACTGTTATCAATTCTCCCCAAAATTAGACTGGAAAAGTCTCCATCAGGTAGAGACTTTTGGGGAGAGGCTTTAAAGACAAACGGACTTTGAAAACATCAAAATAAATCTGGATAGCAGGAGGAAAAGAGGAGGAACGGGGAAATGTCTGAGCAGAGTTTTATGCTCAATATATAGATTAAGCTAAACAGCAGCTCCACAAATCCAGGGATTATCACAGAAGAGACCGCTCTGAAGATCAGAACCCAGCAGTTTATCTGTATATGGGAGACCTGAGTACAGCAATAATAACAAATAAAAGAAAAAATATTTAGAATAGAATAGAGTTAATTTGTACTATTAGTTTTATCCAACAGCTTTGATTCTTTTCTTCTGTTTTTTTCACCTCAATTCATGCATAAAAATGAGTGGAATGTTGACCTGAGTTAGCAATAACCCAACCTCCTGCTTATTGGCTGTTTGATTCAGTCATTTAGTGACCCAAAGAGTTTTTATTCTCTTCTTAAAATCAATATCTGAACAGTTGCAAATCCACACCATAAATCTGTGGTGGAAGCTAGAAAATAATAACATCAGTTTGAATTATTTCTAGAAATAGATAAAAAGCTATAACTCGTGGATAATCTTGCATTGAAATGTAAAAATATTCTGTTGGGTTGAAGGTCCAAATCCGAAGCTCACTCAATAATTTTAAGAGCTTTGACAGACGGAGACTCGGTGGGGATTTAAGAGCATCCTCTCCTCATAAACTACAGAGCCACAGAGCTCCTCACCACTGCAGCTCTGCGTGCAGCATCCATGACAGCTGAACAAACTGCTGTGAGGAGTGTGCCGGAGCACAACGCGGCGCACATTTCTCTGTAAATCACATACTCTGATGAGTTGCCACGCAATAAAATCTCTCCCTGGAAATCCAGCTCTTGTTGTTTGAGCAGAGCACCATCAAGGGAGAGCTCCTCCATCCTCCATCCATCTGTTCTGGATGGAGCTTTGAAACGACTGGAGGCAGGAGAAAAATAACTACCACCATAAATTTCTCTTATTTACTGGGAAAGAAATCTAAACCCTGAACAGATTTATTCTATTATTAATAGGTGATTAGTGAGGAGACAAGTAAATACTTTTAATAAATCTAATTTAACTTGAAGACTATTTAAACAACAGATGATTGGTTAGTTAGTTGGTAGAGATTATTATTTTAATTGAGAAAATATCCACATTCGCTCCAGCATTTTTTACAGCAAAGATGACTCCTTTAATGATTACATTTTAATAATCAAGAAATAAGGGAAAACTCTTTTAGCACTTGTCTTCCTTAGATCTTCTCATCAAGTCCCGTTCTTCAAGTGTAAATGGAACTCAGCCTCAGTGGACTCCATGCTGTCAAACTGTGAACATTTCTGTCTGTTGACAGTTGAGTCCGACTTGTTTATAAGTGCTAACCCTCACCAATGTGCTCTTTTTTTCTCTCTACTCCACAGATATCTTGTGTTCCTGCAGGTCAAGAGAGACCTTTACCACGGTCGCCTCCTGTGCAAGACGTCAGATGCAGCTCTGCTGGCTGCCTACATCTTACAAGGTTGTCTAAATGGAAATATTTTCTATCAGATCAAACCATTTTTCTTTGAAATTTCTCTAATTTTGTCCTATAAATTTAACCTGTTATATTGTAAAACTTGCATCCTTGTCTTTATGTAGTGATTTTGCTTTGAATTAGTTTAACATTTAATTTAACATTTGATTCAATCAAAGGATAGCTTTTTTATGTAAATCAAAAGTATGCCACTTCTTTTCTTTCATGCTGGCTATAAAACAAAGTTTAATAAGTCCAATCATGTCAACAAATGTTCAGAACTGAACAGGCTGAATAACCTTCACTATCCCAACATTTATTATTCAAATCCATTAATGATCCATTACAGGGCATTTTAGTTGACGAATACAAAATCTGATCACAACTGTTTAAATTTGCCCATTAAACTTCAAAACCACTGTGAAAGCAAACAAACATGAATGTATGTTTTTTTTCCTGAAACTTTAGGATCTCCTTATCGGTGTGTATCATTGCTGTTATGTTACAGCTATGCCGGATAACAAAAAAATAATCAATTTGATGTTTTCTGTTTTGGCTTTCTGGCAGGATGGAACCCAGGAGCAAGAAGAACTTAAAAAAAAAGTTCAAAGTTTAAAAGATTTAATAATTACAAAAAAATCAGTACAAATGTGAGAAAAGGGACTAGAAACAGAAAACAAACATCTTCAAATGTCCTCTATCCACTCTTAGGTTAAACAGAGAAGATGCTCTGAGGACAGAAAGACAGCTCCTTAAATAATGAAAACAAGTTGGTCATTCCAGGCAGCTGTGACAGCTTCAAGCGAAACCCGGAGGAAGCAGGACATCCAGGAGAACGGAAAAACACAGAAACCAAATCAAGAGAAAAAACATGAGAGTTTTCTAGAGAAGACATCAAGTCCAGGTCTAAAAAGACCTCATTTATTTGTTCTGTGACATAGAAATAAAGCTAGACTTGATTAAAATCTCTTGTGTTGAAAGCCCTCTTCAACAAAACACTGAAGTAAACAAGTTTGGTTTGATTGGATTTTAACTGATTTGATTTGATTATTTCAAGCATTAATTTGGGCGATATGAAAAAAACAAAACACATGTCTCAAACCCAATGAAAAATAATGAAATGCATTGATTAAAAAACAAAGACACACTTAAGCCACACTAGATTCATTAAATATAGTGATTATTAACTAAAGTCAAGGAGTTATTGTATGATAGAGAACAGCAGCTCAGTTTTTTGTTTTTTTTTGCTTTTCTTCCATCTTTCCTGACCTTTATTAGGTTGACCGCCCTGCCGTTCTTTAAAGTGGAGTCAAAGATGTTGGGAGGAAAGCTGACAAGTTTGGCATGACATTTAAAACTGGAATGAATAGTAAACAGGAAGCTCATTTTACACTGAAAAAATGTCCAGATCAGAGGTGTTTCAAAAATGTGATAACTTTCAAATTAGTGAAATGTGAGGATTTTTTCCAGTCTGAAAAAAAAAACATTAACATTTAGATTTAGAAATGAATGAGTCCATAAATGATAAAGCTTGCCTGGATATTTTTACATTGAAACCTTCATGAAACTCAGTTTATGTCTACTTTTTGTTCAGTTGCATAAAGCAAGTTCATAAAAGATTTGATACAAAGAGATTTTTTTTAGTAGCAAAAATATTCATTTTCAGGGATGCATACAAATGTTTTTTTCTTTCTTTTCCAGGGACATTTATAAAGATAAGACATAGACATATTTTTCACAGAATTATTTTGCAGTTATAATTCATGTTTTATTATATGACAATATCGGTTAAATGTTGTTGTCTTTTTTAACTTCCCCAGTACAGAGGTCCTTAGGGTTAGCCCGGTTCAAATCCCCAAAAAGTAATCCTAGATCTTTCTATTGTTGTTGTTTTCTTTTCTGTATTTTTAGCGGAAATTGGTGACTATGACCCTGGAAAACATCCTGAGGGCTACAGCTCCAAATTCCAGTTCTTCCCCAAGCACTCGGAGAAGCTGGAGCGCCGGATTGCAGAGATCCACAAGACCGAGCTGATGTAAGTGTGACACCTGTTCAGACTCTTGTGTCCTCTCATTTATTCAATGACATCAACGATGCAGGAACCCCACAATCACACTGAGGTCACAGCTTCCACACTCTGCTGTGGTCTCTCTGTTACCTCCAAAAAACAATTTTTACAGATTTTACTCTTTTTATTTTTGAACTGAACAATTGTCGGTTTTAATGTGAATTACTCAAATCCCTTCAGGCAAAGGCGGACTGCACCGACCTTCTCAGGGTCTTTGTTTGTTCTTCTAGATGAATTAAAATTCATCATACAGCCATGTTTGTCTTTGTTCTTCCCTTTGAGACATTATCGTGCAAAAAACATCTTTCAAGGCTCAAGAAAAGGCTGTAGCTTGGATATTAGACGGATTCAAACTGCAGGATCTTAAATCTCTGAAGCATAGATTCCATAGTACTGTCTTAAGTTATGCATAGTACAGATTTAACCCTGGGTGTAGATTTAATCCTGTACTGCCCTCTATCGCTCCTTTCTACAGTATCCATAAAAGATCATTTGGTTTATACAGGTTTTTTTTTTTTTTTACCAAGCAGAATCCACAGATTTTTATGTTTATGATTCATTTCCACAAACTACAATAGGCTACTTATTGCTGTCCGTTTGAAAATGACTGAGATTTTTTGTAATGTTTTAAACCTAGTTTGTTAAATTTTATTCAAAAACTCAAACGTGGTTTTTCTGTCATAAGTTACACAAGATGGAAACAAGAAATATCACACTTTTTGGTGAGAAAATACAAATATGAACTGCTAAATATTTATATAGAGCAATAAGAAACTAAAAATTGATATAAAAACAGTCAAGCAGGTAAAACTCAGACAAAAACTGCATATAAACTAAAATGAAATAACAGTTCATCAAAATCCATAACTGCTGAATTTTTTGTCATAACTTTTTATCTAAATAATACTCAAGAGAAGGTATTAGATTAGTTCATGATTAATATGTGCATAAAATGACTCTGAATATTTTGTTCTATGATCAACAACCTTTAATCATGCTGGATTATTATCAGGGATTTACACGAAAACTCTTAAATTTATTCCAAAAGTTAATCTAAAGTGATGATTTTCTGTCCACTGAAACAGAAGCTACTAAAAGAATTATTCTCATTTTATTTTTTATTTTCTTCAAGTGGTCAAAGTCCAGAAACATCAGAGCTCAACTTCCTCCAGAAAGCCCAGATGCTGGAGACATACGGAGTGGATCCTCATCCATGCAAGGTATTTAAAACGATTTTCTCTCTTACAGACTACAGGGTTTGTTTGTAGAAGTACAATTTCACCGTCCAGTTAAAAATGTTTGTCTATTTACTCTTGTGGTTTTCTTTAGAGGAAAATCAAAAGTTATAGATCTGTCTGCTTGTTAGGATGTGTCTGGGAATCCAGCTTTTTTGGCTTTCACGCCTTTTGGATTCACTGTGCTCCAGGGAAACAGAAGAGTCCATTTCCTCACATGGTTGGTGGAGAATAAACACTTCATATTTAATTTTAAACACTTTTCTGTGTTTTCTTAGGCTGTTTCTGTCTCTTATTCTCAGGGAGGAGGTGACCAAACTCAAGTTTGAAGCAAAGACATTCCACATATATGCAAACCAGAAGGAGGTATCTTCAAGATTGATCACATCTGCTATATTCTTATTTTTAATCATAAAAAACCACATGCTCTGTCTTTTTTGCCGTCTGTATGGATATAAATGTACAAATGAGCTGGTGTGTTGGACTCGTTACAGGACAGGAAGATCATCCTGACCTACTTTGCTCCAACACCAGAGGCCTGTAAGCATTTGTGGAAGTGTGGAGTTGAGAATCAGGCCTTTTATAAGTGAGTCACAGGAAATCTCAAACATGACATAAAAGCTGCTGTTTTTAAGTGTGAGGTTGTATCTTTGATCTTTCTCTTCATTCACCAACAGGCTGGAGAAGTCAAGTCAGGTCCGCACCGTGTCTAGTAGTAATCTCTTCTTTAAGGGTAGTCGCTTTAGATACAGGTATCCATGGAAACCACTACAATTGCATCCAGTTATTAAATTCTTACGTATGGATTTCCCTGTTGAGCTGTTGTCCTATTTTGTGGATTCTGATGTGTTTGTCTTCTTTTTTCAGTGGAAAGGTTGCAAAAGAAGTGATGGAACAAAGTGCCAAAATTAAGAGAGACCCTCCAGAGATACACAGGTCACAACCTTTTATCATTCAGCCACATTTTTCTAATAAAAAAATATAACGTCAGCAGATCAATATGTGTGTGATCTTTGTTTTTGTTTCTTCTTTTATTGTATTTATTTAATATCTCCAGGGCTGGCATGGTACCAAGTAGGAGTTGTCCATCTATTACCCATGGTCCCCGTTTGACCAGTGTGCCACGGACACGACGGAGAGCTGTGCACATCTCTATCATGGAGGGTAAAAGCCACTCAAGCACTATGCAAAACAAAAAAAAAACTAAGAAATTAATCTAAGAAAAAAATCTCACTATTCAATGGGAGTTAAATGAAGGACTTATCTGTCTGTGAGCGTCTGATTTAGACAAATAATTCAAGTTATTTACCTTAATCTAAAACTTGTAAAATATCATCAGTTAATTGCTTCCTCGCTGTATTTTTTATGATTTTTCTTTTACTGTCTTTTGAGACCTTCGTTAAGCATTTACAAGAATTACAGATCAGGCTGTGCACAATAAGTGAGCTTTCAAAAAAGCTTATAAGTGCAGTAATTGTTTGTTTGTTCTGTTGTTGTTTTTTTTCTGAGTTTAACAAGTAATGACTTTGGAGACCCATGTAGCCTTTTGCATGCATGAGTAGATGTGAAGCAGGAGGTTTATAATTTTTTCCCCCTCATGGTTTGTGCTAATGAAGGCAAAAGTTTGATTGATTTGGTTGATATGACTTGATTTACCCAAACCATTACTAGATGACGCATGTGCAAGCAGGCTGACTGAAGTAAGCATGTCGCACAGATAGTTCGATACTTTCCAGCAAAATGGTTTATTTTTGCTGTGAAAATTGCCAGATTTTCTAAAAAATTATCAAGTTAGCAGGTTCTATTTCTCATTTTCTCCAAAATGAAGTATCATGTTTCCAAATGAAGTCAATTATTAAAAAGTGACCCAAAAATAAATAAATAAATAATCAAAATTTTCACAACATTTCACTCCACATTTTACTGAGCTACAACTGCTGATGTAGTGACAGAGTTTTCAACATGTTGAAACCTTCATGTTCTACATTACACGACTTGCAGGGCCTCACTCTCATTTGACTGGAACTATTTCTAAAATTAAGTTGATTTAAAAAAAAACAAAAATAAAAAAAGCATCCACACAGTGGTCTGGAACTAAATTTAAAGTAATCTGAAACGTTGAATGTAAGTCTGAAAGCAATGAAATAAAGGGTTCAACTCAAGCATTGATGTTCAGTGAGGTTCACAGCTGGTTAGACATTGATGTCATCAGTCAGATTTACAGACATATGAACCCTACAGAGTAGCTTATTCACCATTTGATTGACAACAGCTAGAGTGTGTTGTTTAAAATGTAATTTCAACATTACTCTTCAAAATACAACCTGTAGCATAGAAACACCAAAGTTATTATTGACTTACTTTTACTTATAGGTGAAGTCTGTGTGCTGCTCCTCCTGAAGAAACACACGAGTAACCTATTTGTAGAAGTCTTCCTTTTCTTTCTACAGCTTTAAAAGTTTCACTGTTTCAATGAGGACCAGTGACGAGTTCAAACTAATTCCTTAGAAAGTGGTGTAAAAAGATATTAAAGAATATCTGGATGGCTGCAGTTGACTTGCTTCCACTAATTCTATTGCTCTTGAGCAGCTGTGTCACATTCTCGTGGCTCTCTGGCGCCCTCTGCCTTGAGCCAGATGTACTGCATGCCTCACCTAGTGTATTTCTAAAGCGAATTTTTAGTGGATAAAAAGACTAAATAAGTCACAAAACGGCATCAATGTAATTGTAGTTGGTGAGAAATAAGAAAATTTGGTGATTTTCAAAAAAGCATATTTTATGATGATTAAACGACTGAATTAGTAAAGCGCATGCATCAGCCTGGTCACAGAGAAAGCATGGGCTGCTGGTGCCTCACCTGCCGCTGTCTTGTGTATTTAAAATGAAAATTTGTAAATTTCCTACTTTTTTAAACCAAAGAAATGCTGAATAGACATGTCTTAAAATTGTTAATTTATTTTTATTTTAAAAAGTATTAATTTTATTTCATTTATACACTAAGCTATTTTTTTCAAGGTGAGGCACAGCCTCACCTGCCTCCCCTGACTGCACAACACAAGTGATTTCTTCTTAATTCTGTTCATAAATGTCACGTGATGATTATGTAAAGCTTCCTGACTTCTCTCTGCTGTTCTGTTCATCCTCTGAATCAAATTGTAAGGGAATTACTTTCATAGTTAAAACCTGCCTATCACAGTTCTTGATATTTTAAAATATACTTTTAAAGTTATTTCAACATTCTAAAGTGGTAAAAAAAATCTGAACTTTAAGCTTTTTAGGTGATGTTGAAGAAAGCCATCAGTGAACATGGAGCCATTTATTCAAATTTTCTTGAATGACATATTTATGGGATTGATATAGGATTGATTTCGTCCATGGTGGAAGTGGTTTTGAATATGTAGTATAGTGTTGGAAGAGCTGCAACCATGTATAAAATCCAGCCCAGTCTGCTGTTTGTCAAGCATGTTTTGTGTCCATTGTTGTATAAATGGTTTTGCCCTTTTTTTTGGTAAAAACTAATAATTCTTGCATCTTTGTGTTGAGAGCCACTGGGTTCAATGTGCTTCCTCCTGCTGCAGTAAATCACACATCCGCTTCTCACTCACTTTTTTCACCCAATTTTAGTCTGAAAGAACGAGGAACGGTAAGAGCTTTTTCATGTGAGCATCTTAGTGACTGTCGCTCCCCCTCAGAATTTACATTTCATTCCTCCGTCTGTCTGTCCTGAAAGTGTTGATTCTGAGAGACAACCGCGCACAGAGAAGAGCGCCCGTCAGACACCGGTCTCAGGCAATGTTTTGTCATAAGGAAGTCTTCCTGTCGCTTTATAAAGGCCACTCACCGTCCTCTCGCTCCTCAAACTGGCTATTAACCTTTTGCTTCCACTGAGAGGGAGTCAGTTCCCAGTGGATCAATCCCATAATAAAACTAATAAAGTATTTGCAAACTGTTGCTGAATGAACAAGAAGAATCTCTTGTCAAAGCAAAGCCTTTTTTTTCTGTCAGGGACAAACAGCTGTGACAGTGGAGCTGAAAGTTGCATCAGTGGAAAATAAAGCTCCTGCGTTTTGTCATGTTCTTCTGTCTGCCCTGGTATTTCAGCCAGTAATAATATCTCAGTCTGAAAATAGCTCCTGCTGTCAGAGGTTCTGTTGTGTGTGTCACAGCCCACAGCAGGGACTGAACTGGGGTCCAAGTGGACGGCATTCTTTAGCCTTGTCTTTCTTTTATCCGTCTCTCAGCCTGTCTGTTTGCACTTCTCTGCTACCAGACAAAAAAAGGAGAGAAACTGAGCAGATTTCAAGGTTAAACTGAATCGTTTTTTTGGTTAGCCATGGTCAAGTGTCTGATCCGGATCCAAACCAAAGTGAACGTGCACTTGCGTATGATCAACCATTGTTATCGGGATGTCAACGTGCGTGTGCTCTCTATGGGGCCCAGGCTTTTGGGGAAGGTTCTGGGAGTCCTCCCACTATTCCCAGCCCTTCCAGGTGAACCTTCTAGCTCAGGTTCTGGGTCAGGAGTGAACTCTAGATCCTCTTTCAGACTCACTGTCCCTTCCGGGTCTCAGGGACGCAACCCACAACAAGGTAATCTTCAACCTTTGAGTGTTGAAGTTTGGTTGTGTGCAGTGTTGTGTAAATTATTGTTAAAGTGTAATCAATTACTTTGCTTTAGTTACTGGATGAAATTGTTATTAGATTACTTTACTCATTCCCCAATTTAAAAAGTAATTTGTGACTTGTTGTGTTGCTTTACTTTTTTCTCAATTCTCAAAGGAAATAAAGCTAGTAGCACAGGCAGGAGAGTTGGTTGCTCATTGACACCAGGGCAGGGAAAGCAGCTCAACTCCAAGACACAACTGAAAAGTTTTTGCCTTTGTTTTCAACACGTTTCCAAATGCCTCTATGTCCATATCTCCACTTTCTTCATCTTACTTTGACCGCTCTCCAACCCTGCATTAGCGTGCATGCTTCAGTATATGAGTTGGCCGATCTGTTTACCAGAGTAATTAAATTACAGTAATTCGTTACTTTGTTTTGCATTACCCTCAACACTGGTTGTGTGCACTAAACTCAGATTGATTTTTTTCCTAATATATGCTTTCATTCTACTAAGAATTGGGAGATAAACATTTTCTTATCATATGATTTAAAGAAAAAATAAAATTGGTGAGGGTTGTGTAGTGCTTACTGACCAATTTTTTTAGTTTCTGTTTATTTTTTATAGTTTTATCAGAGTAAAATCTGCTTCCAGGGTTGAACTCAATTACAACAGCGAACACTTTAGAGATCAATTATAAAGGGAAGAAGCTCAGTATTGTTGCTCAACAGGATGTCTTTTTTTAACCTGAGTGACTGATAAAGCAAAGTTATGTTCATCACTTTAGAACTTAAGGGGTCACTTCAACTGAAGTATATTTTTTGGGTCCTACTTTGTGCAGATCTTTTATGCCACTGGTGAGTCTAGGAAATCTTATCCAGAGTGGGAGGTTTAAAGTTTAGAGACAGTGGCAGGATCTTAACTGTTTGGATTAGGCAAATAAACACAATTTCCCCAAACATGAGCCATAAAAATTTAAAAACTGATAAAAATTGTTAGATTTGAGATGTTTTGCTTTAACCTGACTTGTTGGTAAAATTTGGTTACATGGGGATTCTTGTACATCGCAGCTCTGAAGGGTCATGACACACAGCTGCCATGTCAAATTTTGCGCATATTGCACAGAAGAAAATTGGTCATACATGAATATACGTGGAAAAAGTGAGACAAGTTCTGGTCTTTACATGAAATTTGTTGAGAGTTGTACCTGGTCCCACCCCCTGACCCAATCGTCCGCCCAGCAGGAGGAGCAGGAGAACACTCGGTATAGACTGCAGGAATGGGTGAAAGATCTGCCACTTTATATACCCGTCACACAATACATGAACTGTACGTGATCATTGCACTGTTTATGTGAAATTCATTAGTGATTTGTGCATCAATTACATAATTTTAACGTGATATGTGCGCCGTACACTCAATATCATACATCGGTGAAAAGTTCAAACATACATAAAAACACTTGTTGAAAACAACAACTTTGTGTATATATCTAGCAAAAATCAAACACAACTTCATAAGATTTACATAATAAATGCGTATAAACTACGTAAAATATGCATAAACTCTGTAATTTGTAAGAAACACTAATTAAGATTAAGAAACCTTTATTGGTCCCACAATGGGGAAATTGCAATATGCAACAGCACAGGTACAGTCGGAATATGTAATAAAAATAAGACAAAATATACATTATACCACGCATGTATAATGAAAAACTGAAATTTCTTACAAGAAAAATGTGCAATATGACTGTGTGACATAGCCTTGGGAACCAATTCAGCTTTTTCACTCACCAAAAGTTTTATTTCTGCTGTGTTATTAGTAACATAAAAATAACACACTTTTACTGGCAGAATTTTGCAAAATTTCAGCCTAAGTTTTAGCATATTTGATTTTTTAATACTTGTTGTGAGACGGATGTATTTTCTTCAACTGTTCTTAGCCAGATATCAACTGAACATGTTATTTAAAAAGTGACAACACGGGTTGCAGTAATATTATTTGTGATGATGATGAATGGTGCTATTTACAGTCCTGCATCACCTGCTCCCTCATTACAGTATCTGTCCCTGATTCTAAATGGGAATCTTCTCTTGATTCTCTATCTGCTCCTTCTGTGACCACATCTCTTTCTTTAACCCTTTTGGTCTGTCAAGCTCATTTTTGTGATTAACAGTTTTTAAAATGCAAATGTAGTCACTTTACATGAATAATGCAAGTGAATGCTTACCTTGTGCATTGCCACTTGTCTCCAGATTTTAACAAATTACTTGCTCCAACTTGAACAGAGAACATGCATTGTATCTTAAATCAATACGCTTCCAAAACTGGGATCTGTACATTTAATTTGATTTTAGCTGCTTAAGACACTTTGCAGATATTCACCTTTTATTTTCTTAAAAGTTTAAGTTTTAAAAAGATAAAACAGAATGAACAAAATCTAACTATTAGAAAATACTAGCTTGATTCCTATAAAAACAGTTGCAGTTGTGATGGAGTTTTAATGAGCAGTTTTTGGCTAAAAGTAGAACAAAGCTGGACACATTTGATGTACCACTGGTGTTAAATATTAGAGGGCTCTAAATCACATATTTATGTGGTTAATTTAATGTGTATTAAGGTATTTATGAAAAGCTTAGTGATTATTTGTTGTTTGCTGTTAAAGACAAACAAAAGGCTTGTAAGGGGAGCAGCTGGCCTGGGTGTAGTAGGGTGGCAGGTGTTCTATTACCCCCTGCTTTATACATTTTAAATTACATTTCAAGTTCTTGTCTGTGTTCTCAGGTCTGGAGTCACTTCGAGACAGTGCCCACTCCACGCCTGTTCGCTCCGTCTCCCATGGCGACTCAATAATGGCTTCCCGGGGCCACATGGCGGACGGGGGCGAAGCCAGCACCTCGGCGGTGATCTCTGATGAGGCTTACAGCCCCTCAGACAGCGTCCTGCCTACGCCCGTGGCAGAGCATGGAGCAGACATGCCTTTGGCTCGACACCTGAACGGAGCACCTTGTAGCATCGACGAGGAGAAGGAGTCGGAGGAGAGGGCTTCAAAGGAGAGGCAGGCGGCAGAGTTTGGCCCCAGCAAACGATCCCTGGGGATGGTCAAGAGCAGACAGTCGCCGGATGTAGAGGAGCTGAACAAGTTCATCTTAAGCGTGTTGCGTCTGTTCCTGGTAACCATCGGACTACTGTTTACCCTGCTGCTGCTGCTCATCATGTTAACTGAGTCAGACTTGGACATTGCTTTCCTGAGAGACATTCGGAAGACGCCCGAGTTCCAGCAGTTCCACTTTGAATACTTCTGCCCTCTGCGGCGCTGGTTCGCCTGTAAATTACGGTGGATGGGAAGCTTAGTTGTCAGCAAGTGAGATGGAGAGAGAGGAGACTGACATCGCAGATAGGTCGGGGAGCAAACGGGACGTCTTCAGTAATATCAGCTGGGCTTGGAATAAGCTGCCACCATCCTGACTTTAAAGAAAACAAATCATATTTTAGTTGAAGAATCATATCAAGGTATTTATTTTTTACAGCAACATGGTTTTCATTAAAAATATAAGTCATACTTTTATTAGTTTAAGCAAAGATTAGAATTAACTTTATTTTTCTATTCAGTTCTACGTTGTTTAGATATTTTTGCAAGATGAGAGTTTAGGAAAAGTAACAGAGCGAGCAGAAAAGCTTATTAAATTAAAGCAAACTGTTATGAATTTAAGAAATATTTGTGGGTTTTGTTGGAAAATGAAGCAGTGTGTGGAGCGGAAATAAGAAACAATAAGATCTAAAGGGAAAAAAAAATCACATTTCTCCTGGGGCCTCATTTATAAAAGTCTTTACACACAAAATGTTGTTAAAAGCAGGTAGAAACATGCAAAACTTCATGCAGTTGTCACTATTTCCATCCATGTATCCTGCTTTGTTTGTGCAGAGACGGGATGCAGCCTTTAGCTACTGTAGGGCAAAGGCAAGGTTCACCTATCCTTTGCCCTACAGTCCTACATTACAAGGCCACACAGACATATTCACTCCAAAAGAACAATTTACAGTCACCAATCAACAATTAAAAACAAACCTTTAGACTGTGACAATAAGTCAGTGGCCAAAAAAATCCCTACATGCACAAAACTTCTAAACTAAAGAACCCAGACAGGATTGAACTGTCTCCTCGCTGTGAAGCAACAGAGCTCAGCATCACACCAGGGGTCTCCAACCTGAGCCTCTGGGCCAAATGTTTTATCCCTCCATTGTAGTTTTTTGACTATGTAGAAAAAATGCAAATGCTTTAAAAATTTTAGCTAGTAGGTTATTTGGCATAGGATGTATTTTATTTTGAAAGGAACTTGTAAGGGCTGCTGTCTAAAGCAAAATAAATCAAAATTGCAATACATAAAAATGGTATAATCCAATTATTGTAAATGTTTAAAAGCTGCATTTTATAAAAAGTTATTTTATAATGAAGTGTGACTTGACATTAGAAAGTATAAAGTCTTTAAAAAAGCTCATTTCAGAACATTTTGAAAGTATTGTAAAGGTCTGTTTTTTTATTATTTTTATTATTATTTATTTAATCTTTATTTAACCAGATGAAACCCATTAAGATCAGGATCCTTTTTTCAATGGTGAACTGACCAAAAGGTTGGTAGCACACATCATATAAATAAGGTTGCAGTATAAGACAAATATCAAACAAAAGGATGAGTTTAGGATATTTACAATTTAAAGAAATTGCGATTGATGTGCAACAAAGTGACAGTGATATTTAAGAAGAAATATAAGTAAACACCTATTTGGTGAGTGCAAAAGATTTTGTGCAGAATGACAATATACACACACACACATACGTATATATATATATATATATATATATATATATATATATATATATATATATATATACGTATATATATATCAATTTTGTTTTTTCTGCATTTCTACCATTTTTAGTGATCTGAGACGAGAGTGAACAACATTAAAAACATACTGTAAACTCAAAAAGCTTGAGTGACTGACCAAGAGCAGCAATAAAAGACAGAGTCGTCAGCAGAAAACTGATATGATGCATTTGGCAAGATTTGACATAAGTTGAGAACAGAATGGGACCTAGAAGAAGAAGAAGAAGAAGAATCTTTATTTCTATAGCACTTATCACAGAACGGATCACAAAGTGCTTAACATAAGAACATAAAATCAGAAGACACAGGGAAATAAAACCAATAATCAGTAATAAAACAACTAAAACACAGTAAAATACAGTAAAACATAATAAAACAAGGGCTAAGATCAACTAAAAGCTCTCCTGAATCTCCTGAAACCTAGAACCGAGCCCTGTGGTACACCTTTCTTGATCTCACGAGCAAGAGAAACGATACTGGATATTTAAATAGACAGAGCCAAAAAAAAACATATTTGTTAAATGATTAATTCATTTTTGTCATCTCTGCGACACAGATAAGATTAACATGAGTGAAAGGAAAGACATTTTTTAATAAATCTCTTACAATCCAATATATCACATTGCAGTCAATGATGGGGAGAGGCTCACAGCTTTAAAACTGAAAGAGTGATGATAGTGTAAAACTGGCAGCAAAGAACAGCTATGAATGTATGAAAACACACAGACTTTAGGATTGTTTCGTAATTGTGTCATAAAGCAAAAGTATGCAGCAATAATTATTAAAATATCATATTTCTGGGGTTAAACATCATTTATGAAAGCTCAAATGTATTGTGAATTATGATCCAATCAAGAGGAGAATATCAGATCAGAATAATAAACTCACATCTCTGTTGACATTTCCATCCTGTTTCCTGATTGGCCACCCTGTTTCTCGTGAATGTTTCACATGGACCTTCAATGGATACATGAGAAAAACCACTTCATTTATGCAAAAATGGAGAAGGACCATAGCGTAAAACCACATCTTCCTAAATCTAAACATTTTCAGATTTATAAGTGAGGCCCCAGATCTAAAAACCCATTTCAAAAATGTGCTTGAAGATTCGTAAGTTTTGTTTGTGGTCCGATCTGTGTTAAATGTTCTCACGTTGTTGTCCAAACGCTGAAGTTATAAAGCTGACGATAAGTTACGCCTTTAGGGACATAGGTAGCATTACATTAGTGACGGAATAAAACACTAAAATAGGAGCCAAAAATTTGTAGTTACTACAATCAGTGTGTGTGTGTGTGTGTGTGTGTGAGGACAAGTAACTTTTCTGTGCTTTTACAGTAGATGTAAAGGTGAAAGGACAGTAAGTAAATGTTTGACTCATTCTTTAAATCTCTAGTGGGGTTAAATCTATTGTCCTTTGTAACATTTTGGCAGTATTTTCCCACATTTTATGCTGCTTTCCCAACTTTTTCGAGCATTTTATTTTATTCCAAGTCCAGTTTTGTCTTTTGCATCTGCTTGGCTTAGTTGTGTCTGAATTTTCTGTATTTATTTCTCAAATTCGATAAAAATAAAAATGCCCAAATTACTGTCCTGATGAAATAGATGTTTCCTTGCAGTGACTTTAACCTATTTGTAGTATTTTTCTGTGGTTTTATAAAGCCTAAGACAAATCGTGTTTACATCCTGTTAAACCATATTTACCAAAGAAACCTCTGTTGTTCCATCCAGTCTGTTTGTGGCCAAAAGGGGGGTAAGCTTTTTTACTTGTGGTCTGCTTTTCGTTAGGCTCGTTACCTTTAGTTTACTGTTTCTGTGTTTAATTTGGAAATCATATCTTGAAAGTTTCCCAGCATCTTCTTGACCTGTCTTTATTTAAAAATGTCCCTTCAGGGTGTCGGTACATTTAAATTCCCACACGGCTGCTCATCAGGTAGTAATGCTTTACTCAGACATGTAATTTATCTGAATGCTTAGATGAATGATTGGCAGGAGGAGATGTGCAGCTTTCGAGGTCTACTAAACAAAACTTAACACATCAATATGTATCTTATTATTTTAGTTTTCAATCAAAACTTTGACCATTTTCCTAACAGCTTTTTTTAAGCCTTACTGAAAATTTTACACATTAAATAAGTTTGATCAAATATGATTCTAGAAATGTTTGTCCTAAAAAATAAAAATAGTGACAGAAGATGCTGTAGAGAACAATCTGTAAACATGTTTGTCTCCATCAAAAGACAGGATAATATATTGGATCTTTTGGATAGAAAAGCATTGTAGCTCTCATTCCCAATGAAATGACTTTATACGCCACATTCTTTTAAGATCTGCTTTATGGAAATGCATTAGTTTCTGGGTGCATAAATGTGTAAAAGATTTAAACACCTTTAAACCTCTGTTATGAATGTGAACCTGTGCAGTTAAGCCGAAAACATGCATTATTACTGGGATTGGATCTCAATTTTTGGAGTCAGCTCTTATTTTTAATCTTTTTATCAGTACTATTGAAGAATTTTGACAGCTCCACTCAAGCAGTACTTTCTTGCTTTGTTCATTTTACCAAATCACAGATGTTCTAACCATAAACGTCCTTCCTGTACGAAGGCCCGGCACATGACAATGTCTCTGTACGCATGTTTCTTGCATTTATTACCTCCAAACAAGGCTGCTTATTTGCAATTGTTGACTAAACACTGGTGTAAGCTATAAATAAACATTATTTATTCTTTATATCCTGCAGGTAGTCTGGTTTCAAGTTAAATTAATCTCAAATAGTGCATCATTTGGGAAAAAAAAAAAAAAACTGCTCAGTGTTCTCTTGTTTTGTTAGACTGCCCTCTTTTGGTGACAGATGTTAAGACACAAATTGTACATAAAGATATTTAATACAAAAACTATGCCGTCCAAAGAGAGTAAAAAATAAAAAATAAAAATAGAAAATTATTTAACCCATTAAATACAATAGCAAACAGAAATCTCACAAGTGTACAAATCTTGTCAAATAGCTGCATTCTCCACCTGTTAGGCAGAAAGCTTAAAAAAAACACAAACTAATAAACATGTAGAGAGGACATGGAAAGTTTGTAAAAAGAAAAACTTCAAGAAATATTTGCAGCAATCTGATAGAACAAAAAAAGGGGAAAAATAAATCAAAGAAACCAAAGGATCAAACTGCTCGATCTTTGCAAGATTTTATATTTCTATATTTTCCAGAGGAGTTTGAGTCAAAACAGAGTCTGAACTCTTAGGAATGTGCATAAAGAAATGAATGGCATTGTGTTTTCAGCTTCACGGTGCAAACTGCTCACTGAGCATTGTTGCTTACATTGCCATTTCAGTAAGAAAAACCCTCAAAGCTAACTAGATATGGATTAGCAGATGGGCATGTTTTCAAAAAACTTTTAGTCACAATAGATTGTAAAACTATAAGCTCAAAAAAAAGTTTAATTTGCATGTAATCCTGAATCTAGAATTAATTTGATTTAAAGTAGGCTCGAGTAGTTTGGTAAATAAATTGACTCTTAACCCAACATTTTCATTTAACATCTCTACACTGTTCTGTGGAATAAAACATTTGAATATTTAAAGCTATGAGAAATACAGAAAAGAACAGAACATGTCACAACTGTGAAAAAAACAAACGTTTGTGTGCTTTGTTTTTAACTGGAGAAGACATGCAGGCGACCCGATGAGTTCCCGCCCATCACTGCGTGTCTTGTGGGGTGGAAGGCAGTGATGGAAAGCACCGTGTTAAGGTTCTCACTGTCCATAAAGGAGTGAAGGAGCCGGCCACTTTCATGGAAGACCTGCACCCTCCGAGGCCTCATCATGCTCCCCACCACAAAGCAGTCGTCTTGTTTGGGGTCCCACACTGCCGAGAGCTTCGACAGCCAGCGGCCGGTTTGCATGTCATGTCTGTCGGATCAGGAGAGAAAGGCGTGACCATCTTCACGTTAAGTAATGTGAATCTACAAAATAACAGAAGCAATGGATGAATTTACCTGATAGATTTGACTAAGGGGGAGCTGGGGGTCATTGCAGAGGTGTCGTATATTCTTGTGGACAAAAAACGATTTACTTCAAGGAACACAACAGAATAATTTCCTCTTCCATAAGGGTCGTTACCTGATGTTGTTGTCCATACAGGAAGTGAGAACTCTGTTGCCAGTACAAGGAGAGAAATAAGCACTGCTCACGCCTAAAGTGTGGCCTTGTAGGTGGGAGACGGCTTTGCTGTTGGTCTTTTTCAGACACCGACTGTCATAAATATTGACTGTCCTGCAGAGAAAACCAAAAACCTTCAAAAAGGCTCCCTTCAGAATAAAAGCATGTTCTAGTTTAAGGCGTATAAGCTTGAGAATAATGAGCTTGTTTGGTTTTACCTGCTTTCTGCAACAGCAAAGTAGTGCATCTGAAGGGGATGGACACTAACACAGCGCAAAGTCTTTGTATCCAGTGTGTGGAGAGATTCATGGGAGTTCCTACACAGGAATAAATAATAGAAAAATGATTTTAAGAACCAGCCATATCATTGAAGAGAAGCATACTTTGAAATGTACAAGTCTTACCCTGGAGTACGCCTATCAACGATGGCCACATCTCCATACCAGTCCCCAACCACAAGCGTAGAGCAGTCAGGTGACATGAACGCAAACGTTTTCAGGTCATCGTCAATATCGTACACCTATAAAAAAAAAAAACAAAAAAAAGAGCTTTTTTTTGTTACCTGGGATATGCAGTAAAGACAAATCTCTCCTCCAGCAGGATGGATTATTTCTGTGTCTCACGTCATCTAAGACGGCCTTCTCCACGTCCATGCAGCGCAGGGAGCCGTCATAGCTGAGGCTCAGCAGCTGTGTGGGGCGAGCGGTGGAGAATGCCATGCAGCCCACAGGACGGGTGTGTGGCTCAAAGAGCAGAACGCCGTCGTCTCCCCAGACTCCGCCCTGACATGAAACAGCCGGAGTACTGAGTATTTAGTTCACTTTTCAAGCAGTTACTGCACTGCAATAATGCTCAGTGTAAGGTAAAAAGAGAAAAAAAAACCTTCTGTTAAAAAGTACCGGTAGATATAGAGCTTGTGTTCTACTAGCTTTTACTTAAAGCTGGAAAACCCCTGAATGTGATCTGTTGGTTATGTACGTCGACTCCGTCTGCAGATAAACTCACCAAGTTCCAGAGTCCCACTTTTCCCCACTTGTCTCCTGCAGCCATCAGCAGGCTGCTGCTGCAGGGGTGAAAGGCTGCAGAGAATATACGATCCTTCACCACTTTGACCACCTTTTCTTCAGTTATCTTCATGTTTTTCAGCTCAGAGGTGTACCTGCATTCAGAGTGTTCAGTTTTAGTGTTACTTTTTCTTGCAAAAAGTTGTAAAACATTGTATTTTGTAAAATAAATAAATAAAATTCTCACTCTTTCAAGTCAAGCTTAAGCTTTCTTCCTTGCGGCTCCTGAGGAAAACAAGACAAGGATTTGCAAAATAATTTCACAACAAATAAAATATTTGAAGTACAAATAAAACCTCAGATAGGAGTTCCAGAAGTTGTGGCGGTAGCTTGTAATCCTCCTCCATGTTGATTGCTTCCATAGGCAGAGGACCAGACGGTTTCTTAACCGGTGAAGACTTAAAAGAAGGAAAATAACTCAGTTTAATGACAGGAGACAAATCAACAGAAAAAAAGCAAATCCACATAAACAATCAGGTTTAAAAGCTGTCACCTGATCACTGGTGAATGTTCCTGTGGGCTCAGGGGGAAGTGTCAACACCTCTGCTTCTTTCTTCTGGAGTCGCAAGGATTTGCGGGCAGGAAGTACTTCTTTTACAGGCTGTGATCTACAACCACATGAAAAATAAGAGAAAATATTTTAAAGAAGAAATAGAGAACATTTTTAGAGAATTACACTAACAATAATTGCACAATAACTGATGTTATGGCCCTTAAAGGTAACATATACATCCTTAGAATCAGTTATTTGTCCTTTTCTAAGGTCACATATCAAACACCACAGTAAGATACCTCATGATTGTACTAAAATCACATAATATCTCCTAAAAAAGTGTTTAGAAAACCCATCAGCTATACCTCAAACCCCTCTGCGATGGCTTCGGTCGAGTCAGCTGCTTCAACTCCTCAGTTGCCTTCAGACAAAGAAAGCAATTCATGGAAAAAACAATAAATTGTCAGAAATTACACACATGGAAAGATGTGCATGCATTTTCCAAAAGCTTAAAGACCCACTCTGATGAAAAATGTGGCATTTTTAACATGTTCTTGTGGCCTTTTTCTCAATATGGAGGACAGATATAAAGAAAATTACACCTAAAAATTAATTTGAGTATTTCTTAATGTAAATCATCAAATAAAAGCTGTTTGAAAAATATTATATTTGTTAATGGGCAGGCCACAAACTATATTTCAATGTATCCACTTTTAGATAAAAGGGTTCATTGATGCATTTGTTTTTGTCATCTTAGCTGACATCTGGTTTAAAGCTGTAAAGCTTAAAAATTCATATGTTATTTTTGTTGTACTGGTAATGTTAAGTTGGGGTTGTGAGGTGCTGCAAGCTAGTGGGAGAGTGTGTAAACAAATAGATGATGAGAAATGAGGGAGGGCTTACTCAGAACAAATATTTTAATGAACTACTCCCACTCTGCAGGAACTATATTCTATATAGTTTTTGATTTTGGCTATTAAACAGCCTAGCAGAACAATATATGGACCAAAGGATTATCAGATATTTAGATGTGTATTCAGTAAGGTTACATGGTTAGTTTGTAGGGTGTAGCCTCTGTGAGACATCACCTGGAATAAGTTAATGGATGAGAGAAAAGCCTGGTTCTGTCGGATGTTTTCAAGGCGCTCCAGTTCATAAGCAGACAGCTGTCCAGAGGCTTTCTGTTAAGCAAAGATAACACAAGCTGATGTAAACTGTGAAGAAAGATTGACACTAACATCATAGATTTACATTCTAAGCTCAATAAGACAGAAAAAATGTGTATTTAGTATTTTTGACAGAGTTGTTGTACTTTACCTGCTCCTCATCATCACTCTTTGTAACATCCTCCTCTTTTGGCCTCTTCGCCCTGATTTTATCTCCTTGGTTGTTTCTTTTCTGTTAAAAACAACGCATGTAAATAAAACCAAGAGGAAATGTCCAGTTTAAAAGCGTGTCATTCTTACAGCTTTCTTAATGGGGGCTTCCTCCTTCAGGTTGGGGGAGTACTGAAGCCTCTTCGGAGCCAGCACGCTGCGGGATGAACGCCGGACTGTCGCAGCCAAAACCTCGGGAGTCAAGTCCTGCCAGGTGTGTCCAGTTAGTCATTACTTTTATTTTCTAAAACCGACTATACAACCTTAAAAATGTAATTAGGCTTCTTCTTCTTCTTCTTTTGATGTACCTTCTCATTCAGTTTTGCTCACATAAAGTTGCCACTTAAACTTTGTCACGCCAGTTTTAAGTGAGGAAAGTGAAACGCACAGACATACCTTCGCAGACGCTTCAAGTTTGGTTCGTTTCGGCGCCATTTGTTTCCTCAGAACCGACACGAGTATAAATTCATCAAGAAAAAGGACGAAGTCGGTCGGAACAGTTTTAATTAAACGAGAATTGGCGCCTCGAGGAAGAGATGTTTTGTAACAAACTCCTCCTTGCGTTGCAAAAGAGGATTCTGGGAATAACATTGGTTGCTTCTAAAACTACGTCATTAAAGGGGGCTGTGCTCTCGAAGGGAGCAACCAATGAACTCCTTAGAATTTGAATATCCGGTCTCAAGTGCAAAGTTGCTGTTGAAACAATACTGCCACCTTGCGGAAAGGAGTTGCATGTGCAGATCACTGAGAAAATTTTTTTTTTGTTTTAGTGTGAAAGAAATGTATTATTATTATTATTATTATTATTGTTATTACTACTACTACTACTACTTTTGGTTGAGTGTTTTATGTTAAACAAGATATCATGGTCCTTAAATAATTGTTAACCTATACAGCTACTCATTATCTTGACTCTATCCTCTTAATTGTACAATGTTTAGAAACAAAGTACATAAAGATGTAATCATTGGAAAGATTACGTTTTGGCTTCATCATTGAACAAATAACATCGGTCTGTAGGTGAAATAAAAATAAACATCTTAATATTCTGATCAAGTAAGATCAAGAAAACTGTGGATAAATCCACAAAAAGACTCATAAGAAACCATTCTGTAGACAGGATTTTCACAGATCAAACTCCACCATCAGAAATAATTCATTTTGACTGTGACTAGCAAACTTGGAAAAAAATATATAAATACAAAAAAATCGGATCCGACTGTTTTGTCAGTTAAGGCGGTATTTGCGTTTACTTAAAACAAATGCTAAAAAAGAAACTACTCAATCATTCTGAAATATAGTATGAATAAGCAGAACATTATATTAAAATTCACTTACTTTTCAGGAAAAAGCTAATTAATAATACAAATGGGCATAAAAAGGGTCTCACTATTTTTTTTTAAATTGTCACTTTAGTTTTTGAATGACATTTAAGTTTTATGCTTCAAGATAGGGCCATAATGATTAACTGACTCTATCATTATAATGACTCGATTCATATTTCTATGATCCTAGCAGATTGATTTCTATGAGGCAAGTTCTTAATCAAATAAATCTATACTATTAAAAAGGGCTTTAAAATGAAATAAATCGATTGTATTGATTTTTGAAAATATTTGGTTTATCTTAATATATTGTAAAACCCACCAAGAGCCATCACAGCGTACAACACTCAAGTGATGGCAGCAAAAAGTGATCATCAACCACAAATTATGATATGAACTGAATCGTTCTTCAAATGAATCACTACATCCCTCCTTTAAGACAAAACTCTCAATGTGAAAGATATACAGCAGTCTCTGAGAAATGTCTCCCCCTGAGAAAGAGTAGATTTATTAACAAGAGGTAATCAGGAAAGAATACACTTTTATACAAAACTGGAAATACTACTCAAGCTGTTGAAATAGACTGAAAGATTATTCTCATATCACAGGGTATTGCTCACTGCAAACATCGGATGTGCCTGTTAGAGGGTAAAGATTATTGTGCAAGGTTGGCGTTTAAATACAGTTCACATACGGTTCTAGATACAAGTTCGATTTGAACACGTGAAAGTGAAACATGCCTGCCCATCAAGCTTAAGGTGTTTTCAATACAAAGCATGTAAAAAATACATAGAAGTATTCCAAGAAGAAGCACAATAATATTACTGTAAAGTTCCTGTCAGCACGTTGAAACAGACAGGATGCAGAATGTGTTACACTTATAAGTTGTTTTCATCAGTTTTTTTAGGTATCATACACAGAAAAGTTGTTACAGAGCTGAACGTTCATAAGAATAACACATTTCAAAGGATGTTTTTTTTCTTGTACTTATACACATTGCACATTAAGAAAATGACTGCCTGTACATAATATTATACACAGCCAATATTTATGTTCCATTGGCAAATTGTAGAACAAAATAGTTTACATACTTTTGTTGTTATATAATCTTTTTTATGATTAAGGCAAACTCATAATGCACTGGCCAAAGAGAATTAATGATCAGGACAGTGGCTCACACTGTCTGAGTCTAGAAGCTGGGAATTTAACTTCCTAAAGTGGCTTAAAATTAGTTATATCTGCTACATACATTGCCTGGTGTTTACATTGTATTTACATCACGTTGCCCACCAGGGGAATAAAGTGACAATAAGATATTAACTGTCTGCTGGTTGAAAACAAAACATTTTCAAATGTTTTTTCCATACTCAACAACGATAAAAAGGGTTTTATTTCTCACTTAAATAATATTGGCCTTCAGTTCAACATGCCAAGATTTTAAATTTATCTTGTTTTCACGCTGAAATTGAATAGCTGCAAATCTAAATGATCAACCGTTTTGGGAAGCAAATAAAAGGACATATTTAAATGTTTATTCTCCAAAAAGAAAAGCTTTTGCAGCTGCATAATTGTAGTTTTCGAGTGACATCTGGCACACAAAAAAGTGATTTTTTGTTCTCTTAGTTTAAATAAAAATAAACTAAATGTACAACAATACAAAAATAACATCAATATAGAAATAAAAGTTCTCTGGACTTCTACTCTGCCTATGATAACAACTATCCACAACAAGTTCATTTGGGAGCAGATACTAAAGGGGCACAGCCTACTCTGTCTAATACAAATAATAGTAAAGTTACATGTTGAAGTCTTGCTTCTTCAAGAGAACAAAAATAGACGTGTCGTCTTCATGATGAAGTTTTGGGTTCAATTCTCAGAGAAGCTTTGTACAGGCTCTCCTCGTCCAACGCTGTGCTGTTGTCCAGCAGGTACTTTGCAACCTGCAGAATCACAAAACAGAACAGTCTAAACAGACTGGTCCAAACAGGACGGTCCAAACAGAGCGGTCAAAATAGAGTGGGCCTTAAAGTCTTGGATCTTTAAACAAAATATTGAGCCAAAACCAATTGCTATGAATCCTTGCACCATCTGTGGATACTTTTAAAAAGAAACCAGTACATAGAAACGGTAAATGGCGTGTACGTATAAAGCAGTTTTGACCTTCCTTGAGGGTCAAAAGTGATTTACAGTCAGTCCCATTCACCTGTGCACACATTGATGCCCTCCATTGCCTATAACACTGGTGCTATCACCAACCACCAGGAGTAATGTGGGGTTTAATCTCCCCCATCGATACTTTGGCCCATGGGTGGGCAGGGTGGGAACCCATCCTGTGGTCTTCCAATCAGAGGTCAACCACTCTGCCTCTGCACCACAACCACCCGGTGCTGGAGCAGCTCTTGTCAAGTGCAAGTTCGAAAAGTTTTTAATGCAGCATTAAAGCGTAAACATGATCTCACCTTTGTCTGATAATCTATCTTGTAAGCTGTTTGTTGAAATTGTCGTATTTCTCTGATAATGTGTGAAATCTGGAAGGAAGTTACAAAAAATCGTTAAAATCCATCATGCTGATTATTTTGTTGGTGAATTTAAGAAGAAGGACAGAGATATAATGCTCTCGATGTAGAAAAAGTGAAAAAGAGTGCATTGATGTTCGTTACCATCCTCATCTTGGAGAAGTTGACCAGGTTGTCCTCGGTGTAGTTGGGCGTTCCTTCCTCGATGAAGGCCAGGTCAGTCAGGTACATTCCCAGGTAGGGAACACAAGGAGGGTCACAGCTGGAGCAAACAGACAAATGAGGGAGGGATGATTGGAAAGATGCAAATAAGGATCTGCCAAACTCCATAAGAAAACCAGGACTTCTTACTTTTTCAGTGCCTCTCTCAGGTTTTTGAACCGACCCTCTGATGACACCAACTTCTGTAACTTGTCGATCACAGTCTTGGTCTAAAAATGAGTTGAAAATAAAAACATTACTTCCTCTTTGATTTTAGAGTGTCCAATTTTTCATGATACCCTTTTTTATGTGTGCATGAGCATTTTACATGTTTAATTTGATGTTTTGGACCAGAATAAAACGCAAAGAAGTGGAACAAAAACATCTCATGAGTGCAAACATGGGATGACACTTGCTTTGTTCTCTACAGTTTCACATTTACATCTGCCTACTTTGAGGTGGGCCAGCATCTTCAGGGCTGACTAACATTGTCCTGCCTTCCATTCATATCCAAACATCTTTTGTTTTTGTTTTTTTCAATAAAGACTCAAAAACCAAAGAAAAACCCTTAAATTAAGAAAAATATGGAAAATGAAAAACTGTCCTTCATAAATAGGTATTGTTCTTGAAGTGTTCCAAACTATTTGCAGGACATGTGAAGTTTGGGATTCTTAAACCACTAAGTGTGAATAATGGAGTTTATGGATCCCTTTTTTCACATTCCTGGACATCTTCATCAGATAGTGACTGATACCTGCTTGGACACTTTGAGCCAGGTCTTCTTGAGGCGGAAGATGGAGCTGCGGTTGAGCGAGGAGGTGATCTCCAGCACGGCGTTGTAGTTGTGCAGGCAGCGGCAGATGTCGGCCACAGCCACCCATTTTTCTAAGACGGCCACTCGCATGTTGACATCGTCCCACTGCAGGATCTCTGAGGCAATCCTGTCGCTGATCTGATGGAGGGGATAAAACACTTGTAGTTCTTTCCTTCTGGATCTGTCGTTCTCATTAGCAGGAATCACTCACGTCGTTAAAATGTTTGGAGGTCTTTATGATGTAGGGTGTTCTTTCGTTCTTATCGTTCTTCATCCATCCTTGACCAAAGAACTCCCTGTTCAAAAATATATATTATTATTATTCAAGAATAGATGTCAGTGCTCCCTTTTTAAAGACTTCCTGTCAGCCTCCATGCTCTGCAGTTGTTTCCATGCATGACTCAGTGCCAGTGTTTGTTCACCCATGTACACACGTTTGCATGAACTCACTCGTAGGGAATGACTTTG
This sequence comes from Oryzias melastigma, assembly GCF_002922805.2. Classification (NCBI taxonomy): domain Eukaryota; kingdom Metazoa; phylum Chordata; class Actinopteri; order Beloniformes; family Adrianichthyidae; genus Oryzias; species Oryzias melastigma. The sequence goes on from NC_050514.1 coordinate 23,828,426, forward strand.
AAAACCAGGTGATCGAGCAGCGTGAGCTGCTCAGCAATCTCCAAGGCTGAGTGGTTTTCAAACGGTTCAGTCTTACTTTCCTCCATGGCCTAAAAACACAGGAACCCACACAAACGATGACTAAAACTGGAGCGCAAACGACTTCCAGGGAAGAGCTTACAGACAGCTTTTTTTTTTTTTTTAGCCCTCTCACCATCTTTGTGATCTCTTCAATGGTGGCTTGACTGTCTCCAGGATCCTCCTGAGTGAGAGTCCTGCACATAGATTTGCATGATGTTTAGTAACTTTGTGAATTTGCTTGAATGAATGATGACATATGATGTAGTTTATTGTTTTCTGATCAGTTTTGATATTTTTCATGTTGGTAGTTCTAGAATAAATAAAGAATTGCTCATTGTTGTCACTCTTAAAACACTTTGGTTATTTTATACACTCTAATTCTTGGGTTTTTCATGTTGGGATATAACTTTTGGTTACCTTTTGGACCAAAAATTACATTTTTTGGGTTATAGTAGTTTAATTTGAACCAAATTTATGTTTTTTTCCTAAGATTTTTTTAAGAAAACGCAGCAAAAAATCCTTTTTAAGCCTCAGAGTTAGGTTAAAACAGCCCAACTTGGATTATTTTTACCCACTAAATTTTTAGTTCATTATTATTTTAAAGAAAAACTTCAAATTTCAAATACTTTAAATATACATGTACCTCTGTCAGGGAATTATAAAAATCTACCTGATAATGTTGGCAGCTGCCTTTCTCTCTTGTGTCAGCAGCTCAGGATCGTGCATCACTTCCTCCAGGAAGCCAATTACACGCATTTTCAACTCTGAGTTGAGCTCAAAGTCCTACAAATCCACACAAAGACAACAGCAGTGAGCTCTAATCCCATTTACTGTATACACACCAAATACATGTAGAGAAGCAAAGCAAAGAAGCTGCACCTGTGAGTGTTTGGAGACCCAGTGGCGCAGCACATTCAGCACTCTGTTGGTGGCGGCTCTGCGGATGACAAACTCTTTGTCTCCATTCCTCTGATCAGTAGGAAAACCTGAGAAAGAGGAAAGCAAAGTTTTAACACAGATATACATTCATATATGCTACGACAGGAATAAGTTAAGTAACTTTTTTATTTTTATCGATAAATAAAGCTGGAATCCCTGTGATATAATTTGCAGAGGACATTTTAAAATAATACATAAGATGTAGCAAAACCATAATCGTCTTTTTTACTACAATGACTCTTTACGGCAGAAAATTATTTTAGTTTAAAGAATGAAAAAAATGTCTACAGTACGGTACTTACTGGGTATTTAATAGGGTGCCTATATGGTACCTACTACGGTACATACTGGGTATCTACGTGATACTTATGTAAGTAGTTATGTGGCACTTGTTGTTCTTATGTGCTACTTCCATAGTACCTACAAAGTTTTTATGAGGTAGGCCTACTTACATGGTAAGTTAATATGTCTCTCTTGATGGTTTGTATTTATGTGCTACTTTTGTGTCTATTATTATTATTATTATGTGTTTCGTGGCACTTACCATATGTAAGATACACAAAAAGTACATTTTTAGTACCTTGAATTCATGTGGTAAGTTTGTAGGTTTCATAGTACTAACCATGTGTCAGCAGAGTAGGTACACAAAAAGTGATTTTTGAGTACTTGAATTCATGTTGTTAGTTTATGTGTTTCATGGCAGTAATCATGTGTACGATGGGAGTAGGTATACAAAAAGTACCTTTTGAGTACCTTGAATTCATTTGGTTAGGTTTTTTGTGTTTCATGGTACTTACTGTGTAAGAAGAGAGTAGTTATGCAGAAAGTACCTTGTGAGTACTTTGAATTCATGTGGTTAGTTTAATTGTGTTTCATAGTACTTACCATGTGTAAGAAGAGCGTACGTACACAGAAAGTACCTTTTAAATAGGCAAAAGTGGACTATTAAAGAAAGGTTGCCCTATTTTCACTCTAGGTACCATCTACACACCCAGTAAGTACTGTACTGTAAAAGCTAGTGTTCCCAAATTATTATAAAAAATACAATAATTATATGCATGAGAAATTATTTTGATTTAATTACCATTAAGAGTTAATTAGTGTTGCCTTTTATCTCCTCATGTGAAATTTTCTTTTAGTTTTTTTATTTTATAAAGTGTAATTTTTATTTTAACTTCACAAATACTTTTATTTTTTTGAATTGTGATGAAGATGAATGTATGCATCAGTGAAATACAGGAACACTCTTGACATTAGACCTTTTTTAATGGAAGATAAAATGCTTCTTTATTTTTCTGACCTGTGCTGGCCAGAGACATCCGGCGGTACTTCTCCTTGGTCGGCGTGCCTTCATTGGCTCCAGCTGTGGCGATCGCAAAGGCCGACGCAGCAGAAAGGGCACTGCGGTTGTTTTCCAGCTCTCGACAGGATGACACCACCATGCCATTGTTGAAGTTAAACAGGGAAAACTCTGCAGAAAAAAAAAAAACAAATTCATTTTTTATCTAAATACATTTATTATCACAGTACTTGTAAAATTAGTGAAAAGTGGAAAGTTTGGGCTGAAAAAGGATTTTTTTTCGGCAACTGCAAAGGTTGTGAATCTCTGTGTGACATTAAGTAAATATATAGTAGCAAATAAGTATAATTAAAGGCTGTTGTTGGCCATTAGAGCGCATCAGAGAGCTGAAACAGATGCAGCACAGTGTGTCCTGCAGCTCATGGCAGCAACTGCCTCCCTCCTTTACTCCCTTCTTCCCTCTCTGCCTTCCTCCGTGAAGCCGGGGGCGGTATGGAAGAACACGTACATCGTTGCTAAGGTACAAGGTTTCCTTCCACCTACTCACAAAAGGCACTGGCTTCCCTTGTATCCAGTAACGTAGGAAGAGAACACACTGGGGATGAATTGTGCTTGACTACCTACGGGGTGGATGCTCCCTCTCTGCGGCACGGGGAGGGCCAGGATGCTGTGGGTGGTTTTTCTCCAGACCTTATTTGGCTTTATCTGTGCTTATCCTTCACCGAGAAAAAAGTTTTCATAAGTCGGCTGTTGCTATATTTGTTTATCTCCATCTGAGGGTTTGCCTTTTTACATCAGTTTCCTGCCAGGATGGTAATAATACCTCGTGAACCTTTTGCGTGAAACAAACTCATTTGAACTTTTTCATTTTTTTAAAAAGTGCCAACGAACAATAGACATTGATAACAGCTGGGAGAACATTTAATCAGTATTTAGAGTTCTGCTTTGTAGCTATAATTTCACACAACTTGTGTTTAGATTTACACAATCTCACTCCCAACTCGTCATACATGGACGTATGGTTTGGGTTTCCTCCACTTTTTGATGTCTTGGGTGTCCCCAACTCGTCGTTTTTTGACGTGGTGGCTGTTTCCATTAAATTACCATCAGGACGCAGTACCAAACACGGAACCAGTACCGAATTAGGGTACCGGTCCGCATCCTGAGGGTTGGGAACCCCTGATTAGTAAATGCATTTTTTTCCCTGTCTGTGGCCAGGTACTGAGCGGCCCTTGGACTGGTACCGGTTTGTGGACCCTTGATTTAATGGGAACAGCCAGCACATCAAAAAAACGGCAAGCTGGGGACACCCAAACCGCCAAAAAAGTGAAACTAGAGACTAGAACCATACCTCCATATTTTACGAGGTGGGTGTGAGAAAGCTGTGGGTTTAGATACGACTATTTCAAAGATCCGCTCCAATAAAAATTGTGTTTTTAGTGTTTTTAACATGTTCTTGTTGAATTTTTCTCGTGATGGAGGACATATATAAAGAAAATTAAGCTTAAGGCATCTCTGAGTTTTTGTTAGTTTAAATTGACGTGAATCAGGAGCAGACAACAAAAATGCCATTCACAAAAGATTGTATTTGTGACAAATTAATCAATGGCTCGAAACTGTGCAGATGAATTACTCCAAAATTGCTCACCATTTTTTGCTGCACCATTAATGTCATGCCAGGGTTTTAAGTGGCTGTGAGCTACTGGGAAAGCGACCAAACAGAGGGATGATGGGAAATGGAGGATTACTTCGCACCAACAGTTCCGCCCACAACCTCAGAGGCAAATTTCTAATGAGCTCTGCAGAAACTATGTTGCCTTATATTAAATCATTACTAAAAAAAACAGCTTAATCATAATTAAAAGACCACTGGAAATAATTTATAATGGATCAAAAGATCATCAGAGTGGAAGTTGAAGATAAAATCATTAATAAATCTGCTGCTGGTCTTCTCACTGAATCCAACAAATATTTCACCTTCTTAAATTGCTTAAAACTTATTTGTTTTAAAAATCAACAAGTAAGTTCCTACTTTTTGTCAGTTTTTCCTTCCTATCTGCCTTGTTGGGTTTACATGTAAACACCAGGTTTTATGGTTTAGGAGAGAGGTGCATTGTACCAGAGTTCTTTGACTTGACATTCTTGGGAGTGGATGGAGATTTTGGGGACGACATTTCTGCCTCTGCCTCATCACTTTGACTTGGTTCTTCATCACATTCTTCCCTCACTGACAAATCTGGGAATGAAAATGTCAAAGTTAGGAGAGAGAAACAAATTACAGACAAACGTGCAAGGTCATCATGACAACTTGAGATGGAATAAATATCTCTTGTGTCTATTAAAAATCTGATTTCTACTTGATTTAATAAACTTTACTACTACATCCTGAATACAGATTTTTTTTCTTATACTGCAGAAAGAATTATAATTGTTGTGAAGGTTTCTCTGCTGAGTAAATCCGATCCACACTGACATAGAGGAGCAGTCCATGCAGCTAACCTTGCTTGTTGAGGACGGCCTCCTCAGCTTTCCCTTCAGCTTTGGGCTCTGCTTCGTCTGGGATTTTGCTGGCCATTGTGCTGGACACGTAGAGCTTGTTGATGTCGAGCGTGGTCTTACTGAAGGGGGACATGGAGGAGTGCATGCTTGCATAGCCGTTGGGAGAGCAGCTGAGCGCAGCCAAGTCCAGGGCTTTGCCGCCTGTGATGATGGGAATGTTGAGGGAAAGTTTGCGACGGCGGTTGGGAGACGACGTCTTGGTGATGGAGAGGGGAGGAGGGGAGGAGAACTTGCGGCTGGCACGTGGCGACGTGGGTGGCTCGCCGTAGAGGAGTTTGTTGTTCTGGCTGCTGGCAAAGAAAAGCTCCAAAGAGCTGTGGGGTGCAGAACACAGAGAGTTGGGATGAAACGGAAACAGAACTGTAAGTGGGGCTTCTTTCTAAATTGGGTTGAAAAGAGCCTGATCTGAGGAGGTGCAAAGAGGGAGAAAAGGTTACACGGTGACGGGGGTGCATGCTGCACGTGTCAGAAGCAGAGTGGGGACACATTAACTGCAGGGCTTCTCTGGAGCTCCTGCCTCTTTTATTTAAGCTACATTGTTTAAGACAGCATCTTCCTTGCACTGAGAGCCACCCCCTCTGAAGGCCTATAAATAGCATGTCAAGTGACAATGTGGGAGGTACGGGTGCTGCCAACAGCAACCAGCCCAAGGGAGGCCCACAGAGACATGGCAAGAGAGGAGCGGAGAAAAGGGAAGCCTAATGGAGAGCGAGGGAGAGAAGGAGGCAGGGGTTTACAGAAAGGAAAAAAAAAGTGAGGGGTAAACAGGAAAGCAGCGAGGGAGGGCGTGAAGCGGGACTTAATGCAACATAGTGGATATGGATTCCACCACACTGACGGCTGCATGCTGGGAGTGGGCGAGTGGGAAGCCTCCAGCCCTATATGGTGATGGCTGCAGCCTTGATGTTTCTCGTTGCGGAAATTCAGGAAAAAAAAGTCAAGACTTTTTGGGAGCAAAATTTTAAAAAAACAACAGGTAAAGTGAAAGCAGGGAGTGGATAAGGGGCTACAACAAAAACAGAGGAAAGGTGACAACATGAGAGCAGGGTGCAAAACACCGACATCAATATTTAATACCGTGGATCTGCTGCAGATGATGGGGAGAGAGGGAGAAGACAGGAGGGAAGGGGAGAGGGTGGGGTCCTGCAGCAGAGTAAAGGGTTGCCATGGTGACAGCGCAGCAGCAAGAGGGATGGTCAGACTCTTGGAAAGAAATTAAAAGTGAGAAAACAGATAAAGGTGGGCAAAGAATAGGCGCAGTGAGGAGGAGGAGGAGGAGGGAGTGACGAGAAGGAATGGGCGGGACCCAATTAGCTCTGATGGATGAAGACAGAGGAGGTGACCCCCGCTTTAGCTCCATCCTCACCTGGACAGAATACGGCGGCTGCTTACAGACAGACCATGAGAGAGCAAAGACTAATTCAGACTCTGGGGAAGTCCCACCTCCTCACTGCACCAGTGCTGCTGCATCTCAGGGGGAAATGGGAGCAAATTCCAAACTTTGTTCCTGTTTCACTTATTTCAAGTTGATGGAATCCTCCACACATTGAGGAACTTGTAAAAATAACATTCTTTGAAGGTCCAAAACGCTTTACAGTCCCATTGACACACAGACATATTCACACACTGCTGAACACTGGCGTCAACCCATAAACACCAGCAATGTGGGCGTCATTGCATTGATCAAGGACACTTCAACACATTGGCATGCAGAACGAAAACTGAACTGCGATTGTCCAATCAGAGGTTGACCTCTGCACCATGGCTGCCACATAAGCAGTGTAGTTATAGCTTTTCCTGCAGCACAAACTGACTATTAAAAAAAAGCATGTGTCTCATCAACTGTAATGGAAGTAAACCTTTGATGTCTCAATCCAAATAATGTTTTCCAATATCAATTATAATCGGATTGTAGAAATATAAATTAATTCCTCGATTTCAGTAGATTACCATATTTTTTTCTAATATAAGTGTCAGTTTTTTGCTAAGTTTGGCCAGGACTTATACTCAGGAGTGACTTATACGTGACTTTTTAAAAAATAAATATTTGCTCATATAATTGTATTTTCCCACAATCTGTTGCCCTCTAGCACTTGTTTCCCACTAAGAGCCATTAGAGGGCACTGCCGGTAAATATATCAGTATTTGCTACTGAGGAAGAAGTGCCATCAAAAACAAACATAGAGGAGAATCCGATGGTTCTCCGCCTGAACTTTATGATATTTTTCTTATTTGCTTCAACACTTGTTTTTATTTTTTTCCTCCTCAAACTAATACGTTACGGCAAGTGATCAAACTGAATAACAGAGACATGGAAGTACCGCTGAAAGCGCCATCGTTCAGCTCTAAAGATCGTCATAAAAAAAATAGATTCATCTCATAAATCCAGACATGGAGACATGCTTACTGATGCCTTTGTAAAGCTCTTTGAAACAAATAAATCTTGTTTCTCAACGTCATCCGTGTCTTTAGTGGATTGTAAAGGAGATCAATGGTTCCGTGTAGCGATGAGGCTAAAAGCTTTACAGCGGCTTCTCCAACACAACATAAGATAATTTCCTTCTTTATTCTAATACTTCTATATTTTGGGCTCCTGTGACTTATAATACTCACACCTCTTTGTTTAAGGAAATTGTTTCAAATTTGAAGAACTTATGACTTATTTCTAGGGGGCTGTTTTTTGCTGGTTAGCAGGGAAGTTGTCAAAAAACGAATCACATAAACTATCAAGAGCTTATTCTATGTTCATTCTCTAACTTTAGCCTGCAGGCTCTCTTACCGTGCAGGAATGGCACTGATTGGCTTCTTGTAGATGGTGATGAGCTTGTCCAATACCACATCAGCACTGGTGAAGACACGATATGAGTGGAGGAAGGTGTTCAGGAAGTCAATGGAGAGGAATCGCAAATCCGTGAGCCTCTCCAACAAGCGCTCCACGCTGGCGTAGCGGATCTGCAGCACCTTGCAAGAGTTCATCATCTTACTGAAGCGGATATCGACGTCATCGCAGTACAGGCTGGTGTCTGACCTGTAAAACAGGTCAAGAGAGAGGGGGGAATGTTACCCACATGGATTCAAGGGCACATTTCATTGTAAATGACTGAGTCAGGGGAAAATATTCACTTTCTCAAAGACCCACTTCAATAAAAATTGTGTTTTTGGTATTTTAAACATGCTATGGTAGTGTTTTTTTCATGATGGAAGACATATAGAAAATAATTTAAAACAAAATCTATTTTTTCTTACTATTTCTTTATTCAAATTGTGACAGATTAGGAGCAGATGAAAACCAGCGACTTGAAAATGCTCATGTTTGTGACTGTCATGGACTGGCCAAAGTCTTCTCTGTTCTGCTCCGATTTTAAATATTTCACTTACAGACGTGATAGCACGTCTGGATAGCTTTTATATATGTATTTTTTATTTTTGGTCACACTGATGTGCTTGGACTTGTGTTGTGTTATAAGCTAGCAGGAGAAAGTGTAGACAAAAGGAATGCTGGTAAATTAGTGAAAGGCTAACTTTCGTGCCCACGACTCAGGAACTCCTGGTGATCTGCAGAGAGTATGTCTATAAATGACACCAGCCTTTTGATGGTTGCTAAAAACTGCATAATCAGGATTAAAAACTACTGGAACGATTTAACAAAAGGTAATAAAATATAGAAGTGGAACTTTATCTGAACAAAAAAAACCTCTAGAATAATTTGACAACTTGTCCCTTTTTTGGGGTTGAAACCTATTAATTTGTTCATCTTTCGATACGATTGGAAAACATAGTAGGTTTTGGTTTTGAGTTCGATCTAGCAGGAAATGATTGTATTTTTTTAGAGAGAAAGGATTTTTTTTCATTGTTCATAAATTTATGAAATGCTACAGGAGGAGTCAGACGGTGCAATACAACGGTGACTAACTCTTACTTGATCATCTGAGGTACGGTGACTTTACTGTTTTCCTCAAAGGCGTTCATCATCAACCCATTGCAGCGGATGTTATCAATGCACTGTAAGGTAAGAGAAGAGACAAAAAAAAAGAGTTCTTACAGAGAAAGGAGAGAGCTTACAAACCTGTTGATTCACATTTTCACTGTGCAACACAACTCATACCTTCTTAGTGATTAGATCATTACATAAAATTGATCACATCAGAAGAAATCAGTCATCTAACCAGCAGTCGGGGTAAGAATTAGTGGTCATTTAACTTATTGACCACTTATTTATGACTGACCTGACTGATATCGCTTGTCCAGGCTGACTTTTCCTGTCGTGACGAAGCCACAAGGATGACTGTGAACGGTTGGACGTCTTTGGGCTCCACCATCACCTTAAAGTCCAGGTGCTCAGTGTCCTGAGCGCTGCGTTCTTTGGCTGCAAGTTCAACAGTCTTGTAAATGTGTTTGAAGCATAGAAACATGCTAAACTGTAGTATAGCATAGCATAGCGTAGCACAGCATAGTAAAAAGATAATACATTTAAATAATAATCATCATTATCATTAATCTATTTTTATTAAATTTAAATTAAAAGTATCCCAAGGCATTTCTAGAGAGTAAAAAAAAAATAATGTTGGTTTATTGAAAACTTTCCAACCTCATAAATGAAGTTTACACCAATTGCCCTGTCTAAATATAAGGCTTTTTTTAACAATGGAAATTTGAAAATAAACCAGTGTTTGATCAAATTGTGTTGATTTGCTAACCAAAATTTGGATTTGAAGGCCTATTTGAAATTGAGTCACTTGATTGGTTTGTCACATCCAGGCTCATTTTTTAGAAAACCCTTTTTTCTTTTAAGTTACACCTCCTTTTTTGTCAGTTACCTGGTCAGGAATAATTCATTGTAACTCTTTTGACTCTATTGGGCAACTAATTCAGTGAATTTTAAACATGTTTTATTATATTTTAAAGTCATTTTTGAGTCATAAAATGTAAAATAAAGATAAAAAGAAGACTGAATGGGAATTAAAGATGTCAATTTGTAAGATTTGTTTGTTGTTGTACAATCAGTGAGAACAAATTGTGCACAAATCCAGTGTTTTTTACCAGACATTTGTATAAAGTACACAGCGTGGCTTACATTCATCATCCGTGCCCTCTGGCTCCTCCATCAGGGTGCAGTCGATGAGAGACACCACTCCATTCTGTGACAAGATTGAGAGGTCGGAGCATGTTAACAGCTAATAGAAATGTTTAAGTACATTAGATCAGGAGTTCAGTGCAGCTCTCTGCCTTAAAGCATCCTTCACTAAGCAATAAATCACTAAGCACAAGGTAAGTACATACACAGATGCATGGAAGTATATGAAGAGAAACTAATAAGCTTTTTTCATATTGGTCACTAAATGTTTTAAGATAATGACCGATGGAACCAACTAAAGACATAAAAATGATAGAAAATATGTGAAAACAGAGCAGTTTTTATGCTCCACCTTAGTGATATGAAGTTTCCCTCCAGATCCTCTAGTGCAGATGATGAGATGTTTGGAGAAGAGGAAGCACTGCCTCTCGCCTTCCTTCTTCAGAGACAGAGATCCCAGCCGCCCTCTGGTGATCTTCCCCTTCTCACTCATCGGCACCTGGATCAGGGATCCTGTGAGAAAAATGACCCCATTAGTTTACTTATTGTTAAAATACTCTCTCCCTTATGAAGCTTTAGTTTGAGTTTCACTTGACTCGTATGTTACGTTTATGAGGTTTCTTTCACCTTGTCGGACAAATGTCTGGCTGGTGTCCAGCAGCACCTCGCAGCCCTCCACGATCATGCGCTCGATAGCCAGATTCTTCCTGATGTTCTCCGTCTCGCTCACTTCATCGTGCATGATTCTGAAAGGACAGCAAAGCTTCAGGAGCTAGAAAACGTTTCTGGCTCTATGTTCCTCTGAACTGTCTTATTGGACTTTAGTACATTTAGGTCACAGTTTAAAACAATGAAGTTAGATTTAACAAATATGTTATTGGATTTGAATCAATGTAGAATATTGATCTATAAAATCAATATTCGGTTTGTATTTTAAGTAAAAAGAGCCTTTAGGTTGCCTAACATGCTAGTGACCTGTACAGGGTGTACCTCGCCTTAACCCATAAGACAGGCTCCAGCAACCCCATGACCCCATTAGGGATATAGATGGATGGAGGTCACAGATCCAGTATCACCCAGTCTTGGGGGCTTAAAGGTAATTAATTTAAAGATTAAAGAAATAAAGATTGTTTTTTTATGTCAAACTTGATTCAAACTCCATAAAGAGTCCGTCAGATTCTCGTTGTTTTTTAGGTTGTGCTGAGTTTGACCAGGTGGATTTACCTTGAAAGCTCTTCCAGCTTTGACTTGGCGTAATCCAAACTGTTTCTTTCCACGTGCTCATGCGGAGTGTGAGCCAGCAACTCGTGCAAAGTCAGGATGTAACGTGGAATCTGAAAGTCAAAGAGAGAGGAGTCTGAAATGAATATTTGGAACCTGAGGCCACATTAAATAATGGGTTTGTAGTTTTGGTTGATTAGTTAATTTTGTCATTATATTTGTCTTTTAACATGTCAGATAACTGAGAAAAAATATAATTAAAGATTTTAATTGCTTTTACATTTTAAATTGGATCTTTTTTTATGCGGGGTGTGCTTTATTTTAAAAGGAACTTGTATGTACTCCTGTCAAAAGTAAAAGGAGATATAAAAAAAAAAACATTACACAGCTATGAGGGGCTTAATGGCTACAAAAACTTGAATAAAGTGCATTTGACTAAACAGTGAACTTGGATTGTGCAGTTTTTTCTGGGTTTTGGCCAGTAAGAAACTGTTCCAAACGGCTCTTTAAGCATTAAATGTTGCAGACCGCTGATCTAAAACAAGCATTTTATGCTAAAAGTATCCTAATTTAATGAAAATTCAGAACCATCTTGAACTGTGACAGTGTCAGCCAGGAAATCTTCCCTTAATCTTAGAAAGAACCAAATCAGGTCAGAGACATCTGTTAGAACCATAATGAAGACTTTTGCTCCTAAATTTCTCAGCTTTGAATTTCAGTTTTTCACCCAATAATTTCAGTCTTATTTTCTAAATGTAATGATGTCATAAAAACCTCATCCAAAAGGAGAGATTATTGTCTTTAAATGTTTATTTTCATATAGAAAAGGTTGAAAGTCAAGTATCGCATTATTATTAGCTGTGAAGCTTTATTGTTTTCATTTTTGAACATTTAAAGTTGTCTTACCAATTGGAAAACTACAACATTGTGTTTAATAAATATGTAGTAAAAAGACTCCAGCTGAAATGACTTGTAAAGCTGGTAAAGTCAGAAGGTAAACATTTTTGGTTAAGAAATAAAATTAAAAGTGATGGGATCACATTCTTTCTTTCATTTTTTATTTTTATTTATTTATTTGCTCTATAGAAAAAAAATAAAAATGATGGGATTACATTCTTTTTTTAATTTTCTTTTTTTTTTTTTTGTGCTATAGAAAAAAATCCTACCCTGAATGATCAACTATGAAAAGGATGCAGCCACACCTGAAACATGGGGTAGGTGAGGAAGGTCTCCAGCGTCCGCTCCTCACAGTCAGGTTTGGCCTCGTACTGCTTCAGCAGCTTGTCAAAGTCTCGGTTCTGTTTGCAGTGGGCCAGGATCTGCAGGCTGTACTGATGGTTCCTCACAAACTCCTGGTAGATATTCAGCATGGGCAGCAGGATGTCAAACAGGTCAGCTGAAAGAGAACCAGCAACTTTGTCTGGATTGTTGGATACAACAAGTAAAGGCCTGTATAACATAAATGGAAAATCAGCATTTTGAAAGAATTACTTTAGTTTATTTTAGATAGTCTTAATTTTGATGATACCTCAAGTTTATTTGAAGAGAATTTAGAGAATAAACCACATGGAAAAATAATAGAATGAGTGAATTTAAAGTTAAACAAATCTAAGAAACAATCCTGCTTTTTGTGTGTGACCGACAGGTTCCGCCTCTTACCTAGCACCAGTGTTGGCCAGCTGGCTATCCTGGCCTTCAGACCCTGATAGAAGATCTGATGAAGGAACATTATGGTCTCACTAATCAAACAAAAAAAGCCAAATGTTAGTAACAAACCACTTTTTCTTCCTCTGTTTTTCTCTCGCTTCCTGTCTGCTCACCTGTTCAGGAAGATGCTGCTGACGTCGTCGTGTGTGATGGGAGGCTTCTTGGAGCTCGCTGCCATGCGCAGTGGCCGCAGGAAATTGTTGACCAAGATGTGAAGCTGTTGCACATACTCGGCCTCAGCCTCCAGCATGCTGAACACCACCTGGTTCCTCTTCCTCATGCTCTCCGCGTGCGGAGACCGAATGTAGTCCTGGATGATGGTTTTCCACTTCCTGCGGCAAATCCAGCCTCTCAGGAAACTCTGGACCTAAGATGGGAAGTACCAAACATAAAGACTGTGATACTTTTGCTCTAAATGTCTATTAATGGAAGATTCTTCAATTCAATTTGTAACATTTTACTGCTTTTTTGCCTTAAAACACAATTATTGAAAACTAAATCTCACTGCTGAATTCTGTTTTTCAGTTTTTCTTTGTGAATTGCAAAATGCAGATTGATTAATTTGCAAGATTTTCTGTAATTTTTTTTAATTATCACGATAGAATTATAGTATGTCAAATACTTGTTAAAGGATTAAAAGTGAAAAACGACCTATTTTAAACCCAATTTATTGGAATAATTGAGAAAATTAACAAAAAAAATCCTATAAAATCAATTTCTGGTTAAAAAGCAGTAACGCTGCCAGATTTCACCTTCTTGATCTTCTTGATCTCCGTGTCGTCCTCACTGGGAGGCACCTCTGGATTCGACTGGATCTTTTCATTGTCCTTCAGCAGCGCAGCAATCTGCAAAGTCAGCACAACGAGCTTTTCACCCATATTCAGACAGTTTTACATAAGGAGAACAAAAGTTTGAACCCCCACAAAAATACTTGAAACTTTGACAAAAACACTTTTGAATCAAGAAAGCTTTCTAAAGGTAGTGTTGATTTTTATGTATTTATTTTTTTTACATTAAAACTCACTGAAAGTGCAACTAGAGTAATGTTTTTTTATGGAATAACAATGAAAGTAATTTAAAAGCCAGGACTTATGCATGAAGGTTTAAACTAGAAAATAAAAAATCTGTACAGTCATCAGTTTAAGTTTGCTAACATCAACAACAACAAAAAATGGCAATTCTGAAATAGCTTTTCAGTGGGAAAGTTCAACTGAGTCTCCAAAGATTATTTCTAATCAACTGTTAGTCTCCCCCGAGGGAAATTTATTCCCAGCATTTGACCTACGAATGGCTCTCCAGCCTTTGGGGCCACAGGGACAGCCAACATTTCAAATGTTTAGTGCAGATTATAATAAAACAAGGATCAGCCTTTCTGCAGGTTGTACAGGTTACAAATAGGACCGCTTTTGCAAAATACAAAGAATGGGGCTAGATCAGGGGTCGGCAACCTTTAACAGTAAGAGAGCCATTTGGGCTCGTTTTCTACTGATCAAAACCTAGAAGGAGCCGCATAGTTTTACTTTAACCCTTAAAAAAATTGTATTTGCCTTCATGACCTTGTTTTTTTTTAATAGTAAATATGAATTATGTCTATTTTTTGGCACAAATAAAAACAAATACACTAAAAGAATCTAGCATCTCTCAAAATATGATTTATTTTCCCCTTATTTTCAAAATAAAAGACTGCCAAACAGGATCATCTCAGTGCAGCTCTGGGCAGCTAGTAACTAATGTTGTGCAGCATAAGATAATATGTGCTTTTAACTTAGAAAATCTGTGCATTCTGGAGGTAACGTTGACCAAACAAGACGTCAAGAGGGATGTAAAAACCTACATGGTTTATCATCTATGTGCACCTCAGCCATCAATTTATAAATGTAACTAATCTACATTAAATAAATGCTAATTAAGTAATTCTTACTTAAAAAAATGCTATTCATTTTCTTTTATTTATTTATTTTTTACTCTTTTTTCCCCCCTCTTTGTCCTCAGCAGGCAAATACTGATGGGTTTTGTTACTTTAGTTGGACCTTGGTAGTCTTAGCTTGAGGGCTTTGTTTATTTGTTTTCTTTAGTTAGTTTTGGTTAGGCATCCCTTAGCAGAGAGCTGCTAACTCTGACAGTCGACTTGGCTGGGTCAGCCGTCTCCCTGACTTATTTTATGTTTAGCTAAGGAGCTACAATGAAGAAATAAAAGAGAATAAAATGTGGCTCTGGAGCTGCAGGTTTTAGTCCCTTGCGGCTAGGCCTAAGTTAACATTAATTTAAAGAAATATCAGATGGCAAAATATGTTTTTAAACAACCCTGAGCTGTTTTTTGGGATTATTGTTTAAAAATGTGCAAGTATTTAGTCTTTATTTCAGTTTTTTCATTTTCCCTTTTTGTTTGATTAACATATTTTTTAGCAGTCTATGGATACATTTCTTATGTTTATTTAAACTGTTAACCACTAAAAATGGCATTTAACTGATTTTAAACTTTTTGAAATAGTGTTTGCTGAGGTACTCTTTTCATTGCTATTATTGAATTGTCATTTGGACACATAATTTACAAAGTCCGGTTCTATTTATATAATTTGATCCCCATATTTAACTTTTTTGGTCTCATGTTTGCATTTCTGCAACTTTGAGTGTCCCTATCTGAGGTAAACTCCGCCTCCTGCCTGATGTCAGCTACAATAAGCTCCTCCCCCACCACCTTTTGACCCTACATAGAACAGGATGAGCACAGAAAATGACTGGTTGCATGTTTTATTCATCGTCGTCACGTTGAAAAGCCTTTTGATCAACTTTGCTTTGGTCTATTAGCTGCTTCAAAGAGTGGATGGAAGAAGAAACTATACCAGTAATGACAAAATGTCACCTATTGTGCTTCAATCTGCTCCACTCAAACCTCCTGAATGTGAACAAGAAAACTTTTTCATAAACAGCTGATATTAAACATCCATTACTAGCGCACACTTAACCATGAAAAGACAGAAAAGTAGATCATTTTGTGGTGCACGCTGTAGTATCATTGTACAACAAAAGCTGACTCATGCATATTGAAAATGCTGAATTCAATTGAAGCATCCATTAGCACACTAAAGAGTAATGCTTTGATCTTCTTCAGGCTGAATAATGAGGAGACAAAACACTGAGCAGCACTACTAAATGTGCAAGCTGCAATGCTAATCCTGACCCCTTAATGTTCTGGTTGGGGACTCTGTCCCGTGACCTCTTTGTGCCGACGACATCTCTGCCTCACTACTTTGTTTCCCTCTTGCCTTCTTTGTCCCTCCAAATTTCCTGAAAAATTGTGAAACCAAAAAATCTCTTCACACAAACTCAGGTAGATCAAGTTACCTCTGATTTTAGCCGTTCTATTTCGATTTCTCCATCCTCTATCTGTTGTCGAAGTTGCTTGGCAACCGTTTTCTCCGTCTCCACTATTTGGAGTAGATGAAGATACTTCTGCATGAGGGTCTCATGCTCTGTCGCCAGGTTTCTGTAACTACACAGACATACGTGCACAGAGATTAGGAAGGCCTCATTAACATGTTTCAGTGGTCCTCTTCAAGCAGACCTGTGAAACGTTTGAACCCCAGACTCCACGCCTGCGTACTCTAGACCTGTTCGGTTATGCAATCCACCGTTTTTAAATCCTTGGATGGCTTTTTGTCCCGTTAAGGAAGAAAACATGGCGTTTCACTCAATTCAACTCTTTTTGTGGACGTTCTGCAGGGCTTATTGAGTGTTTCCAAATTAAAGCAGATGACACCTATAAATATATACATATATGGATATGATGTGCGCTCAAATTCAGTCCTGCCGTGCATTTCAGTACGAGGCAGTTTCACTCTGTACAGTCGGAGCTGCTGCCTGACAGACAACCAATCGATTTAATCTGGAGCGCGGCCGATCAATTGACCTTTTGCCAAACAAATGCACACCACTGACATTTCCGCTGAGGGTGTTGCTTTGCTTTTATTGCCTTTGGGTGTGCATAATTTTTTTCTCTCATAATCCTACGTCATTGATATTAAAAAGTAAAAATCCACCATAAAAGCAAAAGTTTGCTAAATACTAAATAAGTAACTTCAAATGGTATAGTTTTAATTTCATCTATGATTTAATTGATAGAAAGACAGACATATGGTAATTCCATATTTCTTTCTTTTGAAATGTTAGAATCGTTTTGCTGCACTTTTTAAATCCTTGTAGCTCCTAAAATCTCTTGTAATTTCTAACACAACGTGCACAGATGCAGCGTGGACTGAGCAGGTGAGGGGTCAGGTGTGCAAGTTACCTGGCTTGAGTGATGGCGGCCACCCACTCATCGCAGTCCTTGACGTCTTCTGTGCGCAGCTCCAGAGCCTTCTGGTTGTCGTGGTTGAACGTGACAGTGAAATAATACTGGAAAAGAAAAAGTTAAAACATTTTCTCAGACATGATTAAGGTTTGTTAAGTTAGTGCAGAAACAATGACTGACTGACTGAAGTCGTAGGCACACGTGCACAAATATCCATGCACATGTGCATGTGTGCAAAAGAGTGGGAGCCAGAGATCCTGAGGGAAGTGTCTTGAGAGGTTCATTATAAAGCCTCTGTGCATTCTGTCTTGTAACCTGGCAACTCACCTCTGAATTGGCAGAAGCCTCCTTGTGACGCTGTGGGTTTTTTCTGTTTTATTTTGGCATCTTTTAGTGATCTTTTTGGCAGTGTTGGGTTTTCACTTTTTTTTTCACTCTTGTAAAGTGTCTCTACTGAATTTGGAGGTCCATTTATGTCAATTGTAGGCAACAAAAATTGATTTTTTTAAATATAGCCTCATAAAATCAAGTCCTAAGACAACAAAGTGCTGGTCCTCGCTGTGCAGACAAGCTTTCAGATTGCATAACACTGTAGAAGACCCCACAACCCAAACATATTGCTTTTTATTATTATTCCTCCCAGATGCCAGGAGCAAATCATTAGTGAAGGGGAGTAATGTTCTGTTTTTCCAGTAAAGCAGAGGAACACGCCTTTGTCAATAATGTGTTTCCCATCTTTCACATTCAGCCAGTTGGAGGGTCAGGATTTATTTAATGTTTGGCTGCTATATTTAATTCTACTTCACTTCATATTTGGTTACAGATGCGGCCACTGTGGTTAAGTGAAATCATTAAAGGAGTGGGAGGTCCTCTCTTCAAATGCTCAAGCAGAAGTTGCATTTTATTAGAAAGACAAATAAATTAAAAATCTTTTTTTTCCAAATGTTCTTCAGTCAATTTTAATCCAACAAAAATGTCAAATATTTTCTAAACTTTTGTAAAATTGTTTCTTTTTTTATTTGAACCTCTTTTTTTTTTTTACATAAAACATTTTAATATAAGCGACCTCATGCTTGGATGGAAAAATAAACTTAAAGTCAACATAATAATTAAAACAAAACCTCTTTTTTCTTTTCTGCAACAAACAAACCTGCTGACTTATTTTAAGTTTTCCTTTGCCCACTTTTTTGTGCATTTTCTAAATGAAGCACAATGCCCAAGCATATGGTTTCACATTTTGTAGCCCCCTTCAAATGCACTTTTTGAGATGCAAATAGGGGTTGCCATAGTAACTGTGGGCTTAAACGTAGCTCGCCTTTTAAACGAGGAATAAGAACGTATAAAAAGTAGAACGCTCCGACAGAATACAATGAGAGTGGAGAGACAGACGAAGCGGGAGGTTAAGAAAGATCTTTTGCCTTTTTGAGGAGTGAGGGCTATAAAAAGCGCTGCAGCCCTGCAAGGTGGCAGTTGATTTGGCATCTATTCGCTGCATTGTCCCTCTTCCTGTCACAGACGGATAAGATCTAGCACTCTCCTGACCATTCCTCTTGCAGCTCTGAAACACACACAGCGGCTGATGTGCACAGACACACACCGCTCGACAATAATCTGGAACCTGCTGCAATTCACACGTGTAACACATTTAATGTGGGGACCATCTGACCCCTGCAGACTGATCATCGACTCCTCTGCCGTCCCTGTGTTTTTCAGAGCGCGTACAGTCAAATGGAAATCTGTGCAACATCAGAGACATGAAGCATTGATTAGACTTTCTGTCCTGAGTTCACCTTCTCTGTGGAGTGGCTCTGCTTTAAAGATCAACGCTGGTGCATGTAGGAAGACACACCGAGGCAAATATAGACTTCAAGGCAGCACACAGAAGATCAGATGAGTCGCACAAGCTGTGCAGACGTGGACACATGCAGGCATGATTGATCACACACAGCAACGTGTGCAACCGCAGAAAAAAGAAAAGCTCCGTAAGCATGCACTTTTTTAGAAGAAAACGAGCGTACTCCTGACTCATTTGACTTAAAGATATGTGTGCTCAACAGTAGCCTGGGATATGTTAATTGAAGTTTTTCTAATCCATTTAATTCACCGCTGAAATAAATTTACTGGAGCAGTGGGCATGAACAGCTGTCACCGAAGATATCATCAAGCACACATTTCATGCATAAAGTCTACACACTGTTGTCCAAAACCAATGTTCAACAAACAAGCACTTCCTGGTTATCTGTCACGGTAAAATCTAAACATACAGACCACAATAAAAGTAAAGTGTACGGAGATTGAATAGTTTCAGCACCACGGACAGCAACATTAACTGACAACCCCGAAAGGTAATCAAGTCAAACAAGAATGAACAATTTCTAAAGAAAATGTGATCAAACTTTTAAAGTGTAATTTAACCAAAAGGATGAAATATGATCACTTTAATCTCAGAAACTATGAATTACACTCAATAATGTCTTCTCTAAAGACAGTGTCACTCTTTGTTTGTGTGTTTTTGAAGGACATTATATTAAAATTGTATCAGTTTTTGAGTTAACTCTGCTAATACAACTATTCTGGATTAAATACCATAAGATCTTCTTTAGTCCAAATTAAACTGAATTCTATTGTGAATGAGGATATGGCACACTTTTTAAGTCCTAAACTTTACTTTAAACATGACCAAGAAGGTCTAAACCACTTTTAGAGCATGTAAAGCAAAGACAAAGTGATTTCAGAAGGTGACTGCAGTCTTGGTTTAACTAGCTTGACCACCACATTCTTTAGAAATATTTACTCAACGTTTAGATTGGTGCAGCAGAACTGGTTCTGCTGGACGTAGCTGTTTTTTATGTGAGATTCTGGCTGGCTTTGAGGGAGTCTAGAAGTTGTTCATCCTCTCCAACACACAATAAATGACTTTAAGCTGAAGACGCACTGGCAAAAACAAAAGCAAACCCGGGAACTTCCTTTTGGGTTGTCATTCAGTGCTGTTGATAACAGTATGTGATAATGCTATAAAGCCTGGCTATAAACCGGGGAGACACAGTTGCCAAGACAGAATGCTATTAATATCAAGAGAGGGAATTAAATCAATACGTCAAAACGACAAGTAAAGAGGCAGCTCTCCCCTGCAAGAAAGAAACCTGCAAAGTTTGGATGCAGCCTAAGTTTGCTCCAGCTAAATGAGCTGCATTCAAAAATGTGACGATGAGCTGAAGTTCTGGAAAGTTTGAAGCCCTCCTATATATGGCTGTTTGGTTACCAACTACCAATAGACACGTTTTTAGAGGAGCACTTAAAAAATAATAACTCTATTTCTGGGATTTTCCTTGTGGTTGTGCAGCCTAAAACTAAAAAATGCAACATTTTCCTTTTGGTAATAACGTTGCAGTCATTTGAAGGCTCCAAATAGGGGATTACCTCTCCACCTCTGCAGAAGTCTTACCTGTTTCTCCAGACATTCCTTCGCTGACAGAGACGGTTTCGGGGACGGTGCTCTGTCGCAAACACACCCCTCCAACAGGTAGAGTCCAGAGGGGCGTGAGCTGGAGTCGTTTTCGAAATAAAACAGCATGTTCTGCAGCAGGGCGAACCACTTTGAATGCCATTTTGTGTTGTCTGAGCTTTTCTTGCTCAGGCATCCTCTCCTCGTCCCATCCTTCTTCGCCAGCAGAGCCAGGTAGGTGATGTGCCCGTCATTCAGCCGGATCCCTTTCTGCATTGTGGCTGAGAATCCGTGAAGGATCTGCGCGCGTTCCTGCTGATTCTTACATGTTCTTTAGGGAGCACCACCCCCCCGAAATACAGTCACATTTCGGGGGCAGGAGCCCACTCTAACGACCCGTCCACCACCACATGATACACTTTCAACGGAGAAACAAGAGAAAGAGAAAATTCACGCAGAGTCGCAGTCACGCATTCAGCTGCTCAGACCCCTCCACGCTTCAGGCATACTACAGCAGCCCCGGAGCCCGCTTCGCTACAGCTCGCTCATGATGAGAACTGAACTGTCCGCTCTCTGAGCCCACGCAGGAGCGCGCGCACACTCAGCAGCCTGCGGAGGGAGGAACCGCAGTCACGTGATCAGCTCCTGGAGCGGCAGATTTCAGCACCATGGACAGAGGAAAGCACTGACTGCTCCTCTAGAAGAGTTTAATATCTAAACATATGTATTATAAATAATTGCACGTTCTGATCATATACTAGACCACACTTCCTTAAAAAATGTAACGTGTTTGTTTGTTTGTTTGTGAAGAGAGTGTTGAGTCTGATTGAAATCAAGTTAATTATTTAGCACTTCTCACTTGTCATTTATTTATACAAAGATCGTTAAAAATAAAAATTAAAAAAACTTAGAAGAAGAACCCGAACCACAAACAAGGACAAAATGTTCAAACAAAACATGCTTATCAACGTCATTTGTCATCAGGTGAGGTTTGGGGTTTCTATCCCTCAAATAAATCTTATCTACGTCTTTATAGTTTCATCCAAATCATTCTGTGTCTACTTTGAAAGTTAGATAACTTAATTTGTCACTTTATAACAACAGAATATCCTTTTTCGAAGAAAAATCCTATAAAACTGGATTTTCAATTAAACAGAAATAAGGGGATTTATTGTTTCTTTGTTGTATAATGCTTCCTGTTTATAAACCACTCTTTTATTTGTAGGGAACATATATGTTTCATGGTAAACTGAAAAGCTAAGAGTACATTTTTGCAAAGTGCCTGAATATATAAAATGTGTTCTTTCATTTCAGCTAAATGTTTTGTGGCTTAAACTCATCAATCAAAACCGTTAATAGAAGTTTCAGTTCCGGGTCATGTATTCCAGACACAAACTAAATATATCGACAACTTTAATTGTCAGCACCAGGAAGTAAAACAAAAAAAGTTTATAGAGTCAAAAGTAACATCCAAAAGCATTAGCAACTCTTCAGATTATTCAATTTTTCAAGTTTGGCAAATGATTTTTATCTGTGTTCAAAACAAAAAGTTTAGGTCAGGATTGTGAGCTCAAGCACATTTTAAATCTGAGTTTGACTAATTTTTATGGTGCTTGAAAATGAACTTAGTCAAACAAGACATTACACATTAAAAGTTCAAAACAGTATAAACAACAGCTAAAGTGTTAAAAGAATTGAAGATAAAAATAAGAACTATAAATAAGTGACATAAAAAAACTATATAAAAAGCAAATGAAAGCAAAGCAAACAAAAAAAACATTCATACACCACCAGTGTTCCATGCCATGCCAAACGCCAGGGGAAACAAATAATTTTAAGAAGTTTTTTTTTTTTTTTTTTTTTTTTTTAAATAGACAGTGAAGACTCCTAGCAAATGCTCAAATTTTTTTGCAATGCTTCATATTTTGTTATGAGGTGTCTCAATCACAAAAGTTTCAAGTGAACTATCTACAGCTGTTTTTTATTTATGTTAATTGTTCCTAGTCAATACTGAATAACTGTCTGGTTTTCAGTTCATTCTTGTCTGATCTGTCACAGTTTTGACATGTTGAAGTTTATTAATGTTGTGTCTGAATTCCTTCATGTTAGCCATCTGTCTGAATCTATAATTCCAAAATTGAATGGCCAAGAAATTTCCCAGAAGTCTCTGCAAAAAAAATGGGCATCAATGATCACTGGATTGGTGAATATTGACCACAATGCATTGCATTTGAACAATGTTTCATGTAAGAAAAGATTTATTTAAATTAGTCTTTCATGAGTCATTATCATCAGATTCATAAATGATCTTCCTAAAATGCTTATAGTGATTCGGCTTTCTTTTTAGGAAATAGGTGATGTCATACTGTAAAAGATGAAACTTATAAAGCTACAGTAATTATTAAATCATATGTTTTTAAAGCTTTTATTTTATTTCTCCATTATTTACACTCACTGTGTTATGTTATTAAAGTGAAACGGGATTTTTCTTGAATAAATAGATGGTTATAGGTCAGTTTTGTTTTTGTTTAACTTTTTTTAAATTACTTTTTGACTTGATTTACTCCAAAATCACAAACTCTTAAAGAGAAGGCTGGTTAATCTCCAAGTTATTTAGGTTTAATAGTTTAGGATTTCTACATTTAAAGAGAATATATGAAAAAAGTCTTTCAGTTGTTT
Source organism: Oryzias melastigma (assembly GCF_002922805.2). NCBI lineage: Eukaryota > Metazoa > Chordata > Actinopteri > Beloniformes > Adrianichthyidae > Oryzias > Oryzias melastigma. The sequence goes on from NC_050514.1 coordinate 23,851,701, forward strand.
CTGAACTGTGACCCACCTCTAGTTTTAAGCCTTTGTTGACCTCATGTTGTATGAAGGTCTCCTCTTTGGTTAATCTATCACCTCTCAAGGGAAGAGGAGGAAAGTGTCATGAGGACAACCTTAATCTGAATCTGCCCACCTCTAGATTTAAAGATAAAAATAATAATAAACATTCATGTTGGCATGGTTACAGGGAGCCAGTGATGGTGAGTGATGTCCCCCATGGTCATATTAGATGGGTCTGGATCACTGTCCTAATCTGAGCTTCTGCTCCGCATCCCTTCATGACTGCGTCAGAAATGTAAGTCACACAGGCTGTGCTGACTTTTCCACACACATTCACCTTTACCACTGAGACATTTTTAATCCAGCCATAATAGGTTTGGAAATAATCTGTTGCAGCTAAACCTTTGTCCTTGTCTCCTTCTGTCCCGTCCTGTCTTTTTTATACAACGCAGAGAGGTAACAAAAGCCTCTCAGCGCTGTCCACTGCTGGTGCATTTACATATCTAAGAGGGCGAGAGAGATACTCATTAAGGTTGGCCCATAATTAATCCTGGATTAGCATATTGGGGCGACTCCACACACAATAGTTTATTTCATCACAGCGGGATCACAGGGCTGTGTCTGTGTGGGATCATTAAAACAGTCCAGGGAGGGACCGGGGTATCATTGATTTGGCTGCACTCATTGCTGCTCTTTTTTATTGAACGGAGAAGAGGACACTCCACCTTTCTCAAGTAATTAATTTAATTTTTCCTTCCTTTTGTAACAGGTGCAGGGAAATGGAACTGCAGCAAGAAGGGAGCTGCAGTTTAACCCCATGCAGCCATCAGGACTCGGCCCGAATGCCCCGGCTCTCGTTGCTGGGTTCCTTCCATCCGTGCCATAATCAGCCCTTCAGACAGGAGTGGTAATGAGGCGGTGATTCTCCTCCGTGACTGGCGCTGATAGTAAAGATTATTTTTATGGCTTCCTATTATAGACGGCTTAAAATGGAAAAGCGATGCAGACGATGGTTGAGACAGAGCGGTGATGACATTTTAGAAAGGTCATGAAGGGGATTCAAACTCATGAAACTGTGGCCAATCAGAGTGCAGGTCTCGGCGGGGGGGAGGGGGGGGCTGGGGATGATTTTTGGACATATTGTGCAACAGGATTTTAAGGCATCCTTTCTGGGTTTCTGGGTTGCAGGGCCATGCTGGAGTTGCTCATCAACGAAAATGGGATAAAAGGGTGTTAATGGAAAGTGCTGATTATCAAACCGAATACTGAAAATGCAAATTGTTTGCTACTTCAGCATTATCTCGGATGCTTCTGCACCGGTTTTCCCTCATAAACACGTTTTTTTTTGCTCTCACTCCACTATAAATGTGTGGTTAGTTACCTGATAGCCCATGATTTGAAGCTAAATCTGCTTAATTACTGAGTAAATATTCAGAGCAACGTGGGAATACACAAAAGATTAGCTCACAAAGCACAAAAAAAAGTCAATGAAAATGTGCATATTATAGTGTTTAAAATGTAAACGATGACAGACCCTGTAATTTGCTTCTCTTTTTTTTCTCTCTCCCCATGGCAGGCTGGCCTGTGCTTGCAGCTCTGTCACTGGGACTTGGCTGCAGGTCTGCACGCTCTGTGCCAGGTACAGCATGCAGGGTCACCACCTGGCTGCAGCCTCCCCGGGCTGAGCAGCATCAGAACTGACATAAAGCAGGAGTATTTGACAGGAACAACCACCGACACGGATCTCAGCTTCACATTGCATTTGGTTTTAATACAACACAAGCCAGCGAGGACAAGGGAAGCTACGGTGGAGACCTTCTAGATGTATCGTTGCATAGTAATGATGCAATAATAATGTGTGTTTTAAATATTCATCTAAACCTTTTTATTGTTTATTTTTGGTATGGCAGAGAGGACATTGCATCCTTGTGACTGCAACACATTTGCAGAAAAAGGAGGAGTTATTGAATATTTCACCACCTTAAGAAATCCAGACATGGATAGAGTTATTTAAGTAAATAAAGTTTAATTTTTATAACGTTAAATAGCTAAGCAATAAATGAAAATCAAATCAGAGTTTTAAAAAAAATGAAAGAATAAGAGAAGAATCAAGCTCTTGTTGCAGCATTTTGTACTTGGATACTTTTTATTAGTTGATTGATTTTGGAACCAAAAAAAAAAATAAAAAATAATGCAAGTTATATCACAAACAATCACATCACAGAAATAATAAGAATGTTCAAAGTTCAAAAAAGGGCTTTGGATGAAGCTAAAAGCTTATCAAGCTTTCTTATTCAGCCCAAACTAAATATACATAGATGTCTGTAGATCTCACTTTTATAGAGAATTTTTAAAACAACCCAAAAATAAAAAATAAAAATCAGCAGTTTAACCATAAAGTAACAAATGAATAATTAGATAAACAGTAGAGAAAGACTCAATTTCTCCATAGAGTTTGAATATTTTTGTCCTTTTTGCACTTTTCAGGTTTTTCACACTGTATTTATGTCATATTTTGAATTGTATTGCAGCTTATGGCAGCACTTCTTCCTCTCATTTTACCTTAAAATTACATTAATTACTTACCTAATTACTTATTGAAATGACCGTAATTACAACTTGAGGTTAATAAACTGCACCAAAACCTGTAGCTCTGTTGGGTGACGTGTGTGTTATCCTAACAGGTGGAGTTCCCACATGTCCGGCTCACTGCACCAACGATATATGTTAATGTCATGCAAATGCAATGCCGCAGATTTTGACGGGGAAGCGTGTAATCGGCAGAAAAAGTTCCTTGTCCTTGAAAAGTCGGCTCCCACTTCTTCAGATGTTAGAGGAGGTCAGTGGTCACATCACTGGAGATGCTGCCGATGCTTCAGGCGATGGTTTTCCTTTGACACGAGGCTGCATGGGGGATGGTTGTGCTCATATTTATGCATTTGCACTTACAGATTGCGACCACCGTCACTCTCATACATGCACACGCAGCTCTAGCAGTTGGATCAAGGAGGCTGACTCATTAGGGCATGTGTTCATTATTATAATATAGTCAGTGTGGAAGCATCTGCAGATGATCAAGTTTGCGTCAGATTAAACCGATAGATGGAATTTTACAGACCTTTGCTGCTTCTTCATGCAGTGTTGTTTGCAGGGTTCACAGGATGAGAAAAGATTAGTTTTTTTTTTTTCAGCATGCATGGTTGGAGTCTACATTATGTGAAAGCCAAAGTTAGAGTTCAGGGTCAAATACAGGGCAGCGTGACACAATACAACACAGCATGTGAAGCAACAGCAGAGTGAGGGGCTTTACCCGGGTCAGCACGTGTCAGTCCAGGTCTAAATACCAGACTAGTGCACACCATTTACAGAAAATGTTGTGTATGTGTTGCATCAACTAAAAAGTTCTATATTCTGAATAAAAAGTCTTCAAGTTCAGATGAGTTCATAAGGCAGATAATCCTGTTAAAATCCTGTCATCCCTTATGGGAGAATTACAACCACCAAGTTAGAGCTGTATTGCATTTGTGGTAAACCAAACCAACACTTTTTGGTTGTCTAGACCGGAAAGCTTAAATAATAGTTTACAAAATCTTAAGGACGTGGTTATTATTTTATCGTTTTACAGCCTTTGGTTTCCTCATGTTCTTTTCCACAGTATAAACTAATAAAAACATCCCAAGTGTCTTTTATATACAGTATATATATAATGGTTTGTCCCATTGTGACCACATCAGAAACATGTTTTTAGTTGGGACATGAGCTCATTTGCATGGGATCTGCAACCAAACCTGGGATTTGCAACATGTGGCTCTTTTACCCATAACTGGGGCTCTCTGGTTAAAGAAAAACAAAAATCTTTTTCATTTTAAAAGCAACATATTTTTCAGACTACAAGGCTCATTAAGGGAAACTAAATATTCAGATGAGTCAAACTTAATTAAAGTCTTTCACAAACAGTTGAAGAATAGTATATTAGTCGTACTGCTTCAACAAACTATCAATCCATCGACTTTGTAGTTCAACAAAGTCACTCTAAAACATGTTGGCAGATTTCGAAGTGCTGTGTGGCACAGAAAGTCAATTGAAGATCAATAAGCACAATCAGTATACATAAATAGTATGGATTTCTGAACAGATTAAGGATTTTAATCGTGTCTTATGCTCTGAAAATTATGTTAAGGATCACTTATTTAGTTCTGATTTACAAATTTCTGTCTGAGATGTACCAACATAAATAAAACGCTTTTTTTCTTACTGCTGACATTACACTACCTACTATAAAATTAGCTTTACTGAGATAGATTTACACTGTGTGGTACAGGATGTACTTTATTTTGAAAGGAAATAATATGAAGCTCTGTAAAAAGTTAGAAACTTTTTTATATAAAAAAAGTTATTTTTTCTTTCTGTTTATGTTTTATTTATGCAAAAAAGGCTAATTTTTTACTTTTATCATAATAGTAACAATAACATACATATAAATCAGTCTTATTTTGCTAAAGAGAGAAGTAAGAGTTAGTGGATCCTTTTGGGTTGTCGTCAGTAAGAAATCGACCTGACTGGCTTCTTAAGTGTTGAAGGTTACAGACCATCCATCCATCCATCCATTTTCTTAACCTTCTATATTCTTTTTGTTGTCACGGGGTTGCTGGAGCCTGTCCTGACTACTGTTGGGTGAAGGGAGGTTACTCCCGACAGATCACCAACCTGTCGCAGGCCACCATTCCTCCTATACACTTACACATGCACATCTAAGAATTATTTAGAATAAACAATTAAGAGGAAGCTTTAGCGTACAGAAAAAAAACATGCGTACATGGGGAAAACATACAGACTCCACACAGAAAGCTCCCAGTGAAGGTGGCAGACTCCTGATCTAAATACAGTTAGCTAAAAATTTAAATTGATGACAAAAATTACATTCTAGCATTGTTTATTTGTTGTAAAACCAGATTATAGACTTGTTGCGATCATTTCCTTTCTATGTTTGATTGTATTTCAAAAATTGTTTCAAGCTGTAATCCTCAAAATGTTTTATGGCTAATACTTTCAGTTCTTTGGGTCTCTCGTGATCTCTCTTCTATTTCCTTAAATACCAAAATCTTTCCACACGCTTCAGCTTTCTATACTTGTAGTCCTCCTTTAAACTGAATTCCAGTTTGCTTTTTTCTTTAAGCTACATGTTAAAGTTCATTCTATGATGTTCAAGAATCATAATTGAATGGGGGCTCTGTGTCGCTTTATTTGAGAAGTAACTCTGTGAGCTACATGATGAGAGCTTGTCAGCCTCGGTGGAGCTCCAACAGATGAGAAGCACCTCTGTGAAGCCTGCAGAGCTGCAACCGTTGTTGTGCAGCGCTACACCCCTGCTGCTCAGTGGAGGGTGAAATGGGATCATGGAGGGCTGCCAGCACACATCAAGACCCGGCAGCTGAAATGGCAAACGCAGCCAACTGCAATCTTGCCCGTCTCTGCTGTCACTGTTAGTGTCTGAACACAAGGGGGCGAGCACTGCATTGAGATAGAGAATGGAGTTTCTCTGTAAGCCAGTCTATGAGCTTCACAAACACTCAGAACTTGTAACACTTTAATGAAAATTATGTTTTTGCTGTTTTTTTCCTCATGATGGAAGACATATATAAAAATTTAGGATAAAAACTGCATTTCTGAATATATTTTTATTTAAAATGTGAATCAAGAGCAGATAAAATAACAGTTTGAAAAAGGTAGAAAATTCAATCATCAGGCTGCAAGCTCTCTGCTCCACTTGCAGACAAATAGATTCGTGTTTGTCTTTGATTTCCTCGTCTGAGCTCCAAACTGTACATCTGGATAGCTACAAAGTAGCTCACCATTTTTGTTGCACCGGTTATGTTAGGTTGAAGGTGTGAGGGCTGTAAGCTAGTGGGAGAGAGTGTAAACTAAGGGTTGATGGGAAATGAAGTTTAGATCACTCTGTGTCAACAGTATGGATAGGTTGTCTATTTTAATCAAAAATGACTTATTCCTGGCATTTTTCTTAGTTTGCTAAATGTTTTACACCACAACAATTATTGTTGGATGGAAATTAATAAGTTTAAAATATTTTCTTTAAGAAAATCTTGTTTCTGGAGGATGAGGTGGGATTACTCCCACGAGTCATGGTGAGGATGAATTAGAATCCAACCTAACAGGTCAGGCGGTGCATTATTCCATTTCTGTTCCACATCTCCGTGCTCGCTTGTTCTCCGTGGGTACTGAGTGCCAGTTCTGCTGAAGTTTTAAAATTAAGCGAGGCTTACTCTGGGAGGTTTATTACCACCCCCTCTCTCTTACATTCTGCCCTTAAGGCATGGCAAATGCAACTGTGGGGAGAGACACTGCCACAAATAGACTCTCTAAATGTGGAAGGCTTCATTCTGGAGAAAAATGCACGGCTGAGTTGTTGGCCTCTCTGCGGAACACTATGAGAAGAAGAGCAAAGGTATGAATGTTTGATGAATCTCTCTGCAGGAACACGACCAAAGGCGGAGCCACTGTCACTTCTGTCAGGTACATCCACACGTCTACAGGTGTGGCAGTGATGCTGGGAGTGCTTGTGCTGAGTACTCAGTAAATCAGCTTTTTCTTAACTGAACTTCAGCTCATAAAGAGAGTGTTTCACTAATCAGCTGCAGGATAAACTTATATGGTTCACTCTATTAACATATTCACCACATAAATATATGATTTTTGGACTGAAAGGCCAAAAAATGAAATATAATATTGTCTTTAAATGCAACAATTTCTGCATTGAGGAACAAGTTAAAAAACGTAACACTCCTGGCAAATTTGACTGAAATCTCATGCTAAAACGGTCCTGAAATTTATTTCTGAAAAATGTTTTTCAAAACTCCATTTGTCGGTACTTGTCGGTCTGAGCTGCTCCAACGTCCCAAACCTGTAGAACTCATGGGCCCCTAAACTGTTTACCATCAAGATTACTATGACTTTTCAAAAGGTCAAAAATGTTTTTGGTGTATTTAGGGGGAGGTATGCATATGCATACATGAATGACAGCTGCTATGAAGTTTAGATTTGATTGATACGGAGCCCCTAAAGGGACACAGAAGTAAAACAATAAATCAGCATTGGTTGCTGTTGCGCACCAGAAACTATCTGGAAACTACAACATAAATCACCATTAGGCCTACTGATAAAGTAAAAAAGTCAATAGATTATTGATTATCACACCTGATTTAAATCCCTCACAATCTCAGCTGCTAACTGTTTTGACTTTAAGTGAATTTGGACTCAAGATTTTTGTGACATTTTCTCCATTGCATTTTTTTTTCTTCCTTTTTTTGTAATTAGTTTGTGCAATGCTAAGATCTTCAAACATACAGATGAAAAACTGCAAGGTGTGAGCCTAAAAATAATTAATACTGAAGCTTTTTTTTATTTAAACCATAAATTCATCAAATGTGTCAGTCAAACTTCCTTCAGCTTAAAAAACCTGGAAATGACATAAAAGGAAAGTGCCTTTGGCAAAACGCTTTTGCTTTGATAACAGTCATGGTAACGCCCCCTTGTGGACACCAATGAAATTAAAATGCCATAAATTTTAAAACTCAGCAGGATCATTATGCACGCTGATACCAGCTTCAGACATTATGAAGCTGTCAGAATTTGGGCTCTGTTTGAAACGGTTTTATCTTCAGGGGATTATGAATTTAAAGACGAAAAATGAACCAAATTAAACATTTTTCCAAGTTTTTATTTACGTGATAAAATAGCTTCAAAAAGCTTCTACACTTAATGCATATAACTTTAATTTTTCTTAGCAGATTTTGAATTTTTACCACTGATCAGCAATCTTTGATTTATTTATTTATTTTTAATGTATTTATATTCATATTTTGTCAGAGTTTCAAGGCAAATCAGTTTGTCATTTGAGCCCCTCTGAATCAGGTTAAGTATATTTTTTTATTTTGTTTCCTGTTTTGAAGAGTATATAGTTTTTATGACTGAGCACACAGCTTCTTGCTGGGTCAAATGTAACCTAGTAATATTAAATAAAGGATAATAATGTACAAAAAAAGTAATAACAATAGTCATAATAAATAAAAAAGGTGATTCCTCAAGTTCATCCTGGTAAAAACTAAAAGTAGCAAACAACTTGAACTGGCAATTTTGTGCAACTGCACATCAACATTTTTTACTGAAGTGAAATACAAATTAATTGGACACTTAAAGTGAGCCTGCGACATGCTCAGAGATTTGACTTTACTTTTATATTTTTAGGTGTCTTCAGCAGCTTAAATGTACTAAAATCACAGGTTTGACATCCAGCTTCATAAGATAAAAGTTCACACTTGCAGGTAAAGGCACTAAATGATTATTTTATTTTTTAAAGTTGATTTATTGCAAGTGATGTTGGGAAAAAAATCCACATTAGAAAATCAAAGACACTGTAGGAAAAAAAAAAGTTAAATTGTCAAATTATATTGTTTAATATAGCATCGTTTGTTGTGTCAGTTTGCAGTTTCAGCCACTAGCAGGCGTTGCAAACTCAAAGGTGGATTTTTTTTTTTTTTTTCACTCAGAAACCAATTTTCTTTCTTTGTTTCTTTCAAATCCATAGTTTGGTTCAGTCTTTACTAGCTAGCTGCATTCTTTGCTTTTCAGAGTTTTATGTACAAATTATAGTATTATTTTAGGTCTGTGTTTATAACTTTAATCAAATGACAAAATGCACAAAATGTGTTTATTATGTTCTGGGAAACGCAGTGAAATGTACACAGAAAGCCTCACATATAATGAGACCATTAGCAAACTAATTACAAAATTGCTTTTTTCTTCAATTATTTCAACGGTAGCAATTGAAATTATATATACTAGTTCTTATGCATTTTGCTGATTTTACAGCAAAGGTTATTCATCACAACAGTTCAGAATCCAGCTGCTGTGCATTAATGTGCATTAACCTTTGTTCTCTACTGTTGTTTACATGTTTGCAGGCTGCAGAGCTCACTTTCTGCATAACACAGAAAATGTATTTTTGCATACTCAGGGAAATTCAGTCCTTATTTTTTATCAACACAAGCTTTTTACGTCATTTTTAAATATTACTTTGAATTTGTTTTATTTTTATGCTTTAGTTACACATAAAGTAACATGAAATCTATTAATGACACCACTTAATTTACCCATTTTTTCTTAAATATATAAATCTATAAACGTACTCGAAATAGATTGTTTCTCCAAAGATCTTTACTAAACTTGCAGGACTAATTGTGGTTTCTTCTTTGCAAACCTTCTTTATTCTTATGTATACTCTTATGCAATTTTTCTGCTAAGTTATTTCTTCAAAGCTACTTTTAAATTAGTTTATTTATGTATTTTTTAGAATATTTATTTAAGAATAAAATATGCCAAAATATGTTCTTTTAGTCATTGAGAGAAATATACACAATTGTTTGTTTTACTCTTAAATTTAGCAAAACTTTAAACTGCAAAAGCACATTTTTACAACACATGTAGTGTCTTATGGCAGAAAACGACCACATGATGGTGAACCTGCAGGCACAACTCAGAACACGAATTCAGGACGAATTCAGTAATAACACATCTGTGTCTTTCCTGCTTTGATGAGTCAAAATTCTCTCACAAAAAATGTGCTTTTTGTTTCACAAATAATCTGACTGTTAGAATATCTAGAAGAGTGAAAGAATTGGAGCTGCTGTAGAAGCTGGACGGCTGGAATATTTTCACATTTTTTCCCTGGAGTGCTGGAAAAAGTATGCGGGGACATTCCACTGGAGCCCATCCAGGGGAGGATTGGACTCTCCAGGGGGGCAGATCCTGCTGTTACCTGACTGCAGCCTCCATATGATGGTCTGGAGTTAGATGTATTCTGGATGCACACTCTCAGTGTTTACTGCAAACTCTACAAGCCTAAGAGTATATATAATATATATAATATAATAATCTGAAGGTGTGGATAGTCCCCCCAACGTGAACCATGTCAGACCGATGGGTGGGAGTCCCAGAGCAGAGGGACTCGGAATGTGTCCTGGCTAATCCACCGAAGGACAGGAGATGTTTTAGCAGATCTCCTCTGGTCAACACGAGCCGCACGAGCGTCTGACATTCCCACAAAATCCCGGAACGGGATAAAGAGGAGCCGAGCCCTGTTTGCTTTGCACCAGACCGTCATGCTGACAGGAGGAACTCAACTAGATAATCGACAACAATGACAGCAGAAACGGCCTCAGCCCTTCCTTTCCCAATGGTATGTTAAGACATCACAAAAAATCAAGAGGAGAATGACAAACCATGCAGAAGAGAGCAACAGATAACATTTCAATGCTTGATGGAAAAAAGGTGAAATAATAAGAATATTGCAGGTAAATGAAATAACTATTTCTAAATTAAAATGTAGACCTATAAGAGAATTCCTCTTTGATGAAATACATCAAAATTGTTCTTCTTCTCACAAACATATCAAGGAAAGTCAATTGAATCCATTTGTTTTTTATTCCAAATACAAGTTGTCCCTTCTGTTTCTACCGTCTCCACATATTTTTCAACTAAATCTTTAAATTGAATTTTTTTGTTGTCTTTGGTCTGAAGCACCACCCTTTTTCCAAAAAAAAAGAAGAAATAAATGCAAAAACTCTTGGAAATTAAGATTTTTTTTTCATTTCCTAAAAGATGTGTGACAGATCAACGACCCCATTTCCACATTCACTCTTTGACCTGACCCCCCTAAAGATATATTTTTTGCCTTGTAAAGCCCACGTCTTTATGGTTTAGAATCCATGTTGTGGCTAACATGAACATTTTGAGAGTAAATAGTGAATACCTTCTGTATACTCTTTACTTTTTAGCAAAGCTGTTTTTTAATTTGAGTTTTGAGTGACTAATAGTAAGTCAGACATCACGCTTGTCTCTGAATGCAGATGTTGGATGTGACCTCTGCCTTGAGGAGCTGATGGGAACCGTGTGTTGAAAAGTCCAGAGCACAGCAGCGTGCACTAAACCGTGCAGACAGCTGACTTAGCGCCTCCCCTGTTGTCTATGTGCTCACTGAACAATGCGGTTATTGCCAGCGACAGAGTACAGCCTCAGGGCCCGAGCACCCCTTCCAACCCTCCGAAAGTCTTCCGCCCAGCACCGGCTTTTGGAATTCTTTTAAACACCCCCAATCCTGAGTTTGGTTTGCCCTTTGTCTTTCTGCTCTTTCAAATCAAAACCACCAGCGTGACTGCAGAGCCTTCGTTCTGAGCAGACGTCAAAAACAGAGAGGAAGTGAACTCAATTCTGTGCTACCTGGTCAATAAGGTTTAATTTCCCTTTTTAGGTCAAAGCTCCGCCCTCATTTGTCATGACCCACTGATAACCACTTTTTAGTCACTTTCACAAAATTATCAGCTAATTCACATTTGCTTTTTAAGATTTCTAACTACAGTGTTAAAAAACCTTACTTTGATACAAATTACAAATATTAAACACAATCACAAAAACGTAAAAAAAAAATCTGAAACAGTAATGACATCGGGTCCTTTTCGTACAACTTAAAAAAAGAAAAGAGTGTGTCTGAAAACACACAAGGCAAATACAAATCCATGTTTTAAACTTAAAAAATAACAAACAAGTTAAACATAGACTCACATATGGAAGTCTTTCTGTTCCATCAAGTCTGAATTTTTTAAACCTTTGAATTTTCATTGTGAATTATTTTTTTAACCCTTGATTTTCGATGGCCCAGAGATTTGATGGAAAAAAATATTATTTTCTGGGCCATTGACAATCAAGGGTTCAAAAAAAATCCAGAATGACAATTTAAAGGTTTAAAAAATTCTGAATTGATGGAACAGAGAAACCTTCATACTTACGCTGAGAAAAAACAGCAAAAAATTTTTAAATATAGACTAAATTTGATTTTTTTTATTACCATAATTTCAAAACTATTGAATTAGTAAAGGTTTACTTGCAAAAAGGCTATCAAGTAAACTATTAAAAGCTTGACAATGGAAGAGAATAAACCATAGAACAATTACAATAATGAAAGGAAAAATATGTGTACATACCGCATTATAGATGCACTAGAAAATAAATAAAAATTGCTTAGATGTGAGACAAACGAAAACAGGAGGAATTGATAAAAACATATCCACATTCTTAAATTTTGGTTTTTAGTTGTTTGTTTTCTATTCAGTGATAATAAAACTGATTTAAATTGAATAGTCTGAGATGGAGAATTTGTTAAATTGTTGTGGTTTTGCAGATAGAATGTGAATTTTGTAAATAGAAAAATATGTCATCTGCATACAGACGACTTTTCATTTTATAAATGACAAAATGAGTCTTATAATTGCCGTTATCTACATTTTGGATGCCAAACACCTAAAATCTTTCCATCAATCACTTTACCTTTAAGTAACGCCTGTTTTTAAAAATGATGTCTGCTCCAGAAAACACATGTTTTCTGGTTGAGAGCTCGTGTAAGAATTAAAACCAGTATAGTGTGAGAGTGACTGGTGACACAGACAGCCTTAGTCAGCGTGGCTTCTCTGACTCAGCTCCACACAAGCACAGACCCGTCCACGGTTGTAGTCACGGCATGGGCCCGTCCTCTCAGCTCCTTCTAATGCCCACGAATGCAGAAAACCTGCATTCCCTCTGCAGCCTGAGGCCACTGTTCACATTCGTGCTCCGGCAGAACGAGTGAACAGCACAGGACAGCACGCAGGACAGGTAGAGATGGGACGAAAATCCCAGGAGAGTGGTCAAAGAGAGACACCTGCATACCAGAGGGGGCAGACAACGTAAGTCTCCACTCCGCACACCGCCTTCACAGGGGATGTGTGCGATATCCAGAGGGAGAAAACAGCCGCAGATTATCTGAGGTTTAGGAGAGGGAGTACATGCCACTGCCTGCACCTGTGCTAACTGCCACCACATGTCAAGGTGATTCAGCTGCAGTTCCTAGAAAACTCTGAGCTACTTTTATTCCCCATATTGTTATTATAATACTTCCCCCAGTAAAAAAAAAAGAGGAAACTGATCCCAGAATGTATTTGTACTGTAAACAGACTTCCTGGCAGAAAGCTGCTTTCGTTTGATGTGAATAATCTAAATAAATGAAAAAAACAAACGGATAAAAAGAAACAACTTGTTTGTCAGAGACAAACAGGAGCTTTTGTGTCCTCCTTCTTCGTGGGTTTCAGGTGGAGAAAAGTAGAGCACAACAGAGGTCTCCCTTTCTAGGAGCAGCTGAGTACCTGTAGACCTGACAGGTATGCACTTAGTGGAATGTTCTCACCCACACCTGTGGGGAGCACACCCACCAAACCTGGCCTCTCGCAGCTCACTGGCTGATCTTCTCTGTGACTGACAATAGCAACAGCTATTTGTCTCGATTCCTCAAAGGCCGGGGGGCAGGTATGGTGAGTTCTGACTGTGAACCAATGGCGAGGGAGAAAATCTGTGGGAGCCAGGCGGGGCTTCGGTGAAATAAAACTCATCAATGGGGTGTGTCTGAAAAGTCTGACAGGAGTCAAATAGTGAAGGGTTATCCCTGCTGAACCCCTTTTGCCCAGTGGAAGCTCAGCTAGTCTTTTGCTGCACGAGGATCTACGGAAGGCTGCCGAAGAAGAGCTACATCTTTGTTTTGAGAATCGTGGAAGTGAAACGACAGATGGCATCTGCTCTGAGCTTCAGGAAGTCCACTTTAAGACCTGGAACTTCGAGGAAAACAAAAATGGCTTCACACAGCACTCGGCGAAAACTTCAGACAAGTATTGATGAGACTTCTATCGGGAACGTCTAGATGGTCTTATGGTCACTCACATCTCCTTATCACTTTTCCAGCCCAGCTATGTGCTCTGTATTCGTTGGACGGAGAACTGATAAGGGCATGTGCATGACATTACCTACAGGTGCCAGTGAGCCTCATAGCCTGTGGCTAACCAGCCAGGTCACTAAGTTCATTGATGTTGATTGTGTAGCATTTTTGTTTTTACGTCAAAATAATTAAGCATTGTTTCAGTGTAAAACATATGACAAAAACAGAAAAACTTAAACCGGTAATGTGTTTTTTTGAGCTTGAAATCAGCCTAACATGAGACAACACAGCTAAGTTTAGCAGTTATCTGTGAACCAAAAATACTTAAGTGGAATCCAAAAGTTGGTGAGTAATTAGAGTAGATAGTTTTGCATGTAAAAGCTTTGCATTTCTCAATATGAACCAAAACATTTGCATCAATACACAAAAAAATATGTTAGCAGTGAGACATCAAAATGGACAGGAAATACACATCTTATGCTTTTAGGTTTTAAAATAAATTTGGAAGTTTTGTGATTCTACCTGTTACCTTAAATTACTTGTCAAGAAAAAGATATATAGCTTAACAAATTCCCAAACAGGTTAGTTTTTGTTCACAGATGAGAGTCCTCAGTGGGCTGAAGAGCCGCCTGGATCATTTAGATGTCTTTGTTGACTCTGCGCCTGCGGCATCAACCTCCTCACTGCACCAGGTGGAGGATCATGTCTCCTCTCCACAGCAAGATTTGCAGCTCGGTCAGGAAGGAGGGAAAGTTACTTATTTCATGCTACATTTTTTTCCTGCACCACCCTTCCTTCTACTTACCGTTCATTTCATCGGTGTGGCATCGCAGACTGATGCTGTACCAAATAGTGTTTTTAAGTTTTACTGATATATGATTGAAAATGTCAAATACTTCTAATAAAACCCCCTTTTGATGACTGAAATAGTCTTTTGTGTCTTTATTAGAAGCATTTTGATGCATTTACTTTTTTTTTATTTGCTTTAGTTACAACATAGATCGATTGTTAAAAAAAAAATGCCAATTTGCACCTATTACTGTTTTCACACAATGACAGATTAGAAAAAAACTACTTACCTGTAGTGCATACTAAAAGTAAGGCAATACATTTTTTCCTACTTTTTATACATCATTTTGTAAGCTTAAAATATTCTAATTTAGTCTGGAGAAGTGGTTAAAATACTTCCTACTCTATACATACATATTTAGAATCCTTTCTCTCTATATACTCATGCATACTTCATAAAATAACTTTCATGTGTACTATTTTTTGCTAACTGCTTTACTAAGTCGAAACACCTAGGCAGAAAGTTCAGGAAATAATGTGAAAGTGTGCACTGCCTAGTTTCACAGAAGACTTTAATGCTTTATTTAGTAGGAATAATCACTGAGATTTAATAATTTACTGACTCTTGATGATGACATTTGCAGTTTAATTTTGAAATTGTGTAACATGATGCAAAGAGCTGCTAAAACATGTCCAGGTTTCCATTTATAGCCAAGTGGATAGTTTGCTGGACTGATGAATGAAAATGAAAACCACAACTCTTCATCGTGGATTTTACAATGAGGAAAGCTAATTGAAGGGTGAAATCCAGGATGATCCAGGGTAAAGATCATATCTATGCCAGTCATCACAGTAAAAAGCTGGAAGCAATCTCTCTCTTTCTGTGCAAATCTTTTCAAAGAACGAAGAGGAATATTTTATATTATATATCAATGACAGATCAAGAATGTTGCACATTTTGTAATATAAAAGTAAAAATCAAGGGGGAAAAAACGGTTACACAACATTATTTTTGGGTTAATCATGTTTTAAGATAGGCCAAAAGTTTAAAGAAATGCATCTATATAAGTTAATATTTGAAATTATCACAGAAAAGAAACTTATAATTTCCTAGAAATATAACGGTAAAAAGTGTATTTATTTATTGACTATGCAAAACCTAATAAACACAAAAAATAGAACAAAAAAAGTGAAAATGTCATGGGGAGGAGGGGTGGATTACAACAAAATTAAATTACAATGAATTAAAAAGACAATTTTCCTTATTTATTTACTTATTTGCTTATTAATATTTGTTTGTTTATATTCACTGAGAAATGGCACATACGCATAAACATTTATAAATATGAAGTCAGTAAAATCCAGCAACTATCCGGATGTAGAGGCGTAGAATCATTGCCTGTAAAAATAGTGAATGCGTAGAATTGGGGAGGATTTTCAAAATAAAACTCTTGCTAACCGCTTCCTGTCAACTTTCGGGAAAAAAAAAACACAAGTCTACTGCGCGTCGTTTAAGTTAAGCTAACATGCATTAATTTAAGGATTTTAGATGGATATTTACTCGGATACATACAACTTCCGGAATTCACATAGAAAACGCTTCGCGTTGTTATTTCGTGTATTTTAACTATTTGTAAGATTAAATAGTTGTTGTTTTTGTCGGAATTGTGTTACATGAATTGTTACATACATTGTTGCTCGGATACTTTGTGTGAAAATAACCCCCCCAAAAAAATAAAAATAAAATAATCAATCAAACTTATCCCGGAAGTGGTTCGCGCTCGCGCCACGTCAGAGCAAATCAAGAGCTATTTGTCGACAGTTCAGAGTTCAGGTTTCTGCAGATTTGCGTGTTGATCTGTGCTGCTGAGACGATGCTCCGCCGGGGACTGACTTACCTGCTCCTGCGTGTGTGTGCGGTGCTGGCGACCGAGCTCACATTTGAGCTCCCCGACAACGCAAAGGAGTGTTTTTACGAGGAGCTCGAGAAAGACGTGAAGTTTGACATAGACTTTCAAGTGAGTTCCTGTTAGAGCTCTTCATGTCACGGACGGTGATGCCGCTAAGCTTATAAAAATACATATAAACAGAAGTAATAGCCGTTAAAAGCATTTTTTTTTTTTTACTTTTGAGGTTGCAGCATGTGTTCAACAATTTCATTGCTTTTCAGGTGATTTCAGGAGGCAACTATGATGTGGACAGCTTTGTGACAGATCCTCAGAACAATGTTCTGTACAATGAGAGGAAGAAGCAGTATGACAGCTTCTCCCTCACTACCACCATGAAGGGAGTCTACAAGGTCTGCTTCAGCAACGAGTTCTCCACCTTCACTCATAAAACGGTGTACCTGGACTTCAGGCATGGAGAAGAGGAGCCACTCCTCCAGAGCATGACTAGAAGTACAGCACTGACTCAGGTAAGTCTGAGATTAAATTTTATTTTAAAATGTTTTTAAGAAGCAAAATGTTGTATAGCATCTGAGGGAAGTGATTAATCAATACTTTAGGAAACATCATTAAATAACAGTCTGGTTTGTATTTAGTCCCCCTACTGGTTTCACTGGTGCTGCAGTTCATAGAAAGTCCACTAGATGGAGACAAAGTTGGCTCCTTAATGGCCTTTTGAACTAAAAGCTGTGGTGGTCTTTATATATGTCTTTAAAATACATTACTTTGTCACAGCTTCACAACTCATTTTTAAAAACAATTATAAACATTTATATTTGTTAACACTGATAAAACTGTCATCTTGAAAACATATTGAAACAACATTTCACTGCAATGTATAGAACTGCTTCTAATTCATGTTTTTCAAAACATTAAAAAACACAGTTTAATCGATTTTTTTTTACATGAGTTTTGTTAGGAATACATTTTTTAAATAAAAGATGTAACTTTATAAAACCCCATTTATTTGTATTTTATTTTTAGGTTCAGCTATAAAATGTTGCAGGGTTTACATTGAAATGAAATATTGGAACATAAACTTGATTCATTATAAAATATATTCTCAATTTATTCTTATACGTTTTGCTTCATTTCTAAACAAAAAAAATGTGTTTTGACAATTTTCAGAAACAATAGATAATAAATACCCAACAGAAGACCTCTGATTAAAACAAATATCCACTATTTTTATTTTAATTGAAATCTGGCATAGTAAAAACGAATTTTCTTTGAATTGCTACTGTAAGGATTGCTTCATTTTCCAGAGCACCAGTGTTATCATGAGGTACCCGCTGTAGGGATTAGATGGTCCACACACATGACTGAATGACTGCAGTGCTCCTGCCAGCAGCATAACAAAAAGAGTGTGAAGGAAGAGCCGCCAGCCGTTGTGTTCGCCCCGCACATGTAATCAGTTGATTAAATCACTTCCCTCAGATGCTATACCTGATTAGAAATGATAGTTCACACTTCAGTCAGCATTTTAAGATCTTGGTGTTCAAGCTGCTCCCTCAGCGGTTTTGCAGTGGGGGTGTAACAAACCTTCAGGATGAGAACAGGGAGTCCTATCGCCGAGAAGTTATCACTCATGTCAAAATAACCTTTTTATTTATGTCAAAGATTCTTATTAAAAAAAAATAACATCAGGATTTTGATGTCAGCTGACCCCGGTTAGCTTGTTCCCTTGTCTAATCTTAAAAAAAGACATATATATGTATATTTTTGCTTGCAGTTGGAGTCGTCTTGCGTCGCCATCCATGAGATCTTGAAGGTGGTGATAGATTCTCAAACGTGGTACAGACTAAGAGAAGCCCAGGACCGCACAAAGGCAGAGCACCTCTTCGAGCGGGTCACTTACTGGTCCTTCGGAGAGACTGTTTTGCTGTTCGTTATAGGCATTGGTCAGGTCATGCTGCTGAAGAGCTTTTTCAGTGAGAAGAAAGGCTCTGTAGCTGCCACGACTTAACCTGCCTCCTTCATTCTGTCCTCAGACGGCTGAATGTGCATTTAGATTTAAGCTCTCAATTGTTCCACTTTTCGACATGTTAAATAGTTTAGAATTTATTCTATTTTTCATAGCTTACAAGAATGTGTTTTCATGTTGGTTTTGTTTACAGATTGAACTGAAAAGAACCACCAAACATGCTGCCTTGAAAATAAATCAACTTTTTTTGTTATTTTTTTATTCTCATTTAAGGCAAAAAGACTATTTTGGGTGTCATTATTGTTTATTATCTTAATACCTGTACAGTATTGTTACATATTCTGTAACATGTTTGCTCTTGACTGCCCTCCAAGTGCCTTAAAATGTATTTTCTCCTCTTTGCTAAGTTAGTTTTATGAATTTCAGTTATTAGTTCTTCACTGGATTTGTTGAGACTGCTTTTGTTGGGAGTTTGCACCAAGTTATGTTTTCAAAAATGAGCTTTGAATTATGTCCATGACATGGATGGTCAACAATTTCACTTTAAAGCATTTTAGAGATTTATAGGTCAGTACTGAATAAAATTTTATTTAGACTTAAGTCTGTCTTACTGTCTTCATCTGGCTCCATCACTGGATAAATAAGTTTGTGTTATATTTGTTTTCAGTTTATCAGTATGGACAGATAATATTTTGGAAACTTTAATCTCTGTAAAATTTGGCAGAAATTTGTCAGGCCCTCACTTGTTGTAACAGAATACTTTATTATTCTAGTTAATGTAGTCAAATAGTTAAAAACCCAATAAAATAATTTGTATGTATATATATATATATATATATGTATATGTATATGTATATGTATATGTAAGTGCTAAAAACTATAAAGATTTAAAATAAGAAATTTGGGCTTTGAGAGATAAATGTTTTCGACACATTTTGATCATTTACCCTTAAAGTCTGACTACCAACATGTAATTTTATCTGAGTAGTGAAGACAATCAAACACCTACAGGGTGTAAGATGTTGGCAGAATACGTACATAGACTGAAAACGCTAAGGTCAAAGTGTGAAAAGTCTCCAGAAGTAGTAGAGGGGAAAGATTTCGTGCGACTTCCAGATCCAGTCTGACAGGATGGAACTCAACCAGCCATTGTGGCGATGGACTGAGAAAAGTCGTGGCAGTACCAAGTGATGGCTACACCAAGAAGAAGGAATATGAGAAACTGGAGAAACAGGACTTGGGGAAGAACTGGAGAAGGCCTTGAAAGTGAAGATAAAAGTAGTGTCAGTGGTATCTGGAGTAACTCCTAAAATGGAGGAGTGGCTAAACGGCAGAACCCTGCGAAAAACTTCAGACATCTCAGTGCAGCGGTAGGAACGGCTAAGACTGCACAGGACCATCAAGCTCCTAGCTTGGAGGAAAAGCCACCAGCAGTGGATCAGAGGAGATTTATTTAATATATATGTATATTATACAGTATAGTAGTTGGTTGCATACAACAATAAAGATTTTCAAAGTTTTTATGTGAAACTGCATTTAAATATGGTAAAGTTTA
This sequence comes from Oryzias melastigma, assembly GCF_002922805.2. NCBI lineage: Eukaryota > Metazoa > Chordata > Actinopteri > Beloniformes > Adrianichthyidae > Oryzias > Oryzias melastigma. The sequence goes on from NC_050514.1 coordinate 23,871,731, forward strand.
CTTTACAAATGTAAACTGTGGTTTTTACAAATGAAAAGCTTTCTATTTACTATATATATATATATATATATATATATATATATATATATATATATATGGTTAGTTTTTAGATCCAAATTGTACAATTATTATTTCTAATTTTAAATAATACATGTAATTTATTCATCGTATTTATGTTTTTGCTTTTAACTTTGGAGTGTTTTAGTGTGCTAGTCCCGAGTCTATGTAAATACAGAGTTTTAGTGTATGGATGAGTGTGGACAAGACCAGCCAGTGATAATAATACACCTTGAGAAACTTGTTGTAATTTTGTCTGTAGCTTTCTCCACTTCAACCCCTGTTTCTTCTGCATGCCTCCCTCCTAATCTACGCCATTCTCTGTCTGGTTTTCATCCTTTCCAAGAAAATATATACATAAATATAAAGAAAAAACAAAGTTTAGGTTAAAAAATGTTACAAAATGGGTTTATACAAATGTATTTGTGTATCAGAGACTAAACAATCAGTCCAACACAAGAGACCCCCATAGACCTAAAATGTAGAATTTGTTTAAAATTATTTTTTTTAAGTAGCCTACATTTATATTGTTATGGGAGAGGATGCTATTGTAGTTTTCAATTGGATTTCCTTTTTATTTTTGATTTTCTTTTTACATGTATACGTGTATTTACAAAAAAAGACATTAATAGTTGTAATGTTTTATTGTGTTTATCTTTAATAAATTGAACTTTGCTATTACTCATGCGTGAAAGAACACAAATAAACAAGTATGTTTGCACTTGAGCACCTGCAACGTGGCTTTGCTCCTGCGCTCCAATCAGAAAGGGGCCAGACGTCACGTGGGTGCAGGTTCCGCCGTGCGCTCGTGCGTGCTTCATTCACAGAGGCACAGGGTTCATTCGTCCGGATCCTCTCCCAGCATGGCGGGAACCCTCAAAGCCCTGACTGCCGCGTTCAGGAGCGCAGCTGCTGCTGGAGTGCCGCCCTCCCCCGCTGCGGTGTCTGCGGTCTGCCACCGCAAACTGCAACGCAGGAACTGTAAGTCAGCCTAAAACCCGCACAAAGACCGCAAACGAGCGACTTTTTGATGTTATAGGATACTATAATGCGGCAGGAAGTGAATATTTGGCGACTAGCCATTGATGAATCACATTAAAACTAGAAAAATGGGCATTTATAAGAATTTATTCTGAAAATTTTCAGCATAATAATCTTAAGTGCTTAATAAATCAATATATTTGTAGCTTTCTGTCATTTTAAACCACAAAAATTTGAATCCAAAATGCTTGAAATGATGAACTTTGTGAGTTCACCTTGTGTCTCAGCTTTTGAGTCCACAACACATGGACTCAGAAAGGGCTTGTCAGGTAATAAACACTATCAAACCTCATACAAGCCCAAGGCCACAGCGCCTAGCACCTGCAATTCTTGCAATGACTATATAAAAACTTGTGAAACCTTTTATGCTCCCTTTGGCGTTGCTGTTTCTATAAAGACGAGGCCAGTGTCATATTAGGAATTGATGTCCTTTAAGTCATTCAACTTAGGCATGCTGGATTCATTCTTTAGGTACATTTCTGTAGATAAACGGAAATATTTCAGAAAGTTATGATTGATCTTAAATTAGCTGATAAATATTTATGACACGGCTATAAATGTGTATTATTAAACAACACCTTTGACCCCGTTAACGTCTGGTTTCCTTCATCGTTTTTGAAGTCAGTCTGACTCTTTTCAGATGCAACAAAGCGGATCAAGGTGGACCAACCGGTGGTGGAGATGGATGGAGATGAGATGACTCGCATTATATGGGAGTTCATCAAAGAGAAGGTAGAGTGAGTTGAGTTTCTTACTGTAGGTACACCTATTGGAGTAAGTTGATGTGACGTATACTTATACCTCAAACAGCTAATCCTGTCCAACGTGGATGTAGAGCTGAAGTATTTTGACCTGGGACTACCCTATCGAGACCAAACAAATGACCAAGTCACTATCGACTCCGCTCTGGCCACCAAGAAATACAATGTGGCTGTAAAGTGTGCCACGATCACCCCTGATGAAGCCAGGGTTGAGGGTAAGTTCGTGGTTGGTGACATTTTTCTTTGCATCTTTTCATCCGTTGTTGCAGCCATGGTAGGGTCCTATTATTATCCATATGTTCGTTTTTCAGAGTTCAAGCTGAAGAACATGTGGAAGAGTCCCAACGGAACCATCAGGAACATCTTGGGCGGCACAGTTTTCCGTGAGCCCATCCTGTGTAGGAACATTCCTCGGCTTGTTCCTGGTTGGACATTACCCATAACGATTGGCAGGCATGCTTTTGGAGATCAGGTACTTGTAAATACATTTTAATGAATGCATCTGGATGAAAACCTTTTTTACATTGTGATGTGTGATCTCCCAGTACAGGGCAACAGACTTTGTCGTGGAAAAACCAGGAAAGTTTAAAGTCGTGTTTTCTCCGGCTGATGGAAGCAAGCAGGAGGAGTGGGAGGTGTACAATTTTACTGCAGGGGGCTGTGGGATGGGCATGTACAACACTGATGAGGTGAGAATGTTTGTTTTTAGTTTAAATTTCAACAAAATAGTTTGACCAAAATCAAGGCATAACAGAATAAAAGAGTCTATAAGAGTTCATAAGACTTTTTCCTTTTGGTTGCGGTGGAATAAATTAAGAGTTTTTCTTTGTTTTAAACTCTTTCTTACTCAGTCCATCAGCGGCTTTGCTCATAGCTGCTTTCAGTATGCCATCCAGAAGAGGTGGCCTCTCTACATGAGCACCAAAAACACCATCCTCAAGGCCTATGATGGCCGCTTCAAAGATATCTTCCAGGACATCTTTGAGAAGTAAGATAAAGAGTAGAAATGCCTATAGACTTAACTTGGGGGGTTCAAAGTCTTTTACCTTATAACCTTTTTCAGGAACTACAAGCCAGAGTTTGACAAACTGAAGATCTGGTATGAACACCGGCTCATTGACGACATGGTGGCTCAGGTCCTTAAGTCTTCAGGCGGATTTGTTTGGGCGTGTAAAAATTACGATGGAGACGTCCAATCAGACATTCTTGCTCAGGGTAAGTGTTACTCATTGAGCCCCCAAATCCCTACTCACTGTTTTAGTATTTGCACTTTAATGACACAATCATTTCTTCTTTTCTTGTACACGGATGTGCTGTCAACAGGCTTTGGGTCTCTGGGTCTCATGACGTCAGTGCTGGTGTGTCCTGATGGTAAGACGATTGAGGCAGAGGCTGCTCACGGCACCGTCACCCGGCACTACCGTGAACACCAGAGAGTAAGAGTAACTCTGATAAAGTCTTGACCTTCTACTAGCTAGCCCTTCGTTTATCGGGAGAGTTACGGTCTAAAAATGACCACGAACTAAGATTACAGATGTGTTTGTTGAACCCCTCACTTCACACTTGTACACATTTTTATCTCTTTTGTAAACTAAAACTTTTAAAGAAAAATAAGTTAAGTATTATAGAAAGTACAAAGATCTGATTGCAATTGAAGATTAATGTAGATCTGACAAGTTGAACGAATTCTGTACAGGAGACACGACATAGAGGAGATTGACTGACAATATCTATAGCCAATTCAAATGCAGAACACAATGCGCTGTAAAAAAAAACAAAATTAAATAGCAGACTGCAACATTGTGCTGAAAAAAATCTGCAAAAAAGTGAGACTGTGAACGATGACTGCGACATAGCGAAGAATCTCTGTATTTCTGTTTGATTTTTTGACCATTTTAAATGTTGTAAAAACAAATGTGCCAAAACTTTTTTATGGCTAAGTATTTATAATTTATTCAACAAACTTATCAATTTTTTTGGGATTGTGTTCTGAAGGGTAAACCAACCAGCACCAACCCCATTGCCAGTATTTTTGCGTGGACGAGGGGACTGGAACACCGAGGGAAGCTGGATGGCAACTCTGACCTAATAAAGCAAGTTTTAATATATTTAGCAGCAATAACGATGCATCATTTTTAATCACAGCCATTCTTTCTAAACTACATCATATTGGTTCAGGTTCTCCCAAACTTTGGAGAAGGTCTGTGTGGAAACGGTGGAAAATGGCGTGATGACCAAAGATCTCGCTGGTTGCATTCATGGTTTGGCTAAGTAAGTGATTTCAAATGTGTGACCATGAAAGGTAATTTTACATTTTTCAAAGGGTAAAAGAAGTTGTTATTTTGCAGCTGCAAGCTGAACGAACATTACGTCAACACGTTGGATTTCTTGGATGCCATCAGGACTAATCTGGACAAAGCTCTGGGCAAATAAAAGGGAATCAGAAGGTTTTACTTGAAAAATGCATTCTTTTACTCTACATTTTCTTTGCATTCATCTCTAATGGAGACATGTTTGTTTTTGTGATTTCTGAAATTTTTTATTTATGTTCTGCAGTTTACAGACATTTCTTAAGACTCAAATGATGTAAATGTACTCCAATAAAATGGTATTTGTGGCACTTCTAACTTTCTATCTTTATTTAGGAGGGTTTTTTAGGGAAAAAACATCCACAAAACAGGAATAACGTTTACATTATCACCGTGGGTGTAAAAAGATTTATTGCTTACAACCTGATAAGAGTGTTTCAGTTTACTGCTGGTTCAGTGCTACTTCCTTAAAATCTGAACTGGGCAGAGCTATGTTCATGTTGAGGGTGGGGTTTCATTTCCAGTGAAAGGAGTTCAGCCAAATGGCAAATCCAGAGATATCATTCTCAAATAGAGAAAATATGTACCTTAGTCAGTCATTTTAAAACGATGCTTTGTAATAATTAGTGTTTAGGCTAGAAAAACAGAAGATTTAGCCTTTTTTTTCCATCCGTCCTTTATTATAATAAAAGTTGCTTGCACTAGCTTTTCTTCAAATAAAATTCCAAATAAATGAAAATGATCGACCAGCTCCACCTGTTCACTTACTAACCTTGGAGTAGTCTTTATACTTTTGGTGTTTTTCCATAAAAGATAAATAAATAAAACCCTGCTTGTATGACTATTCTTCAATAGTTTAGGTTACTTCTTGAATTTGTTTTAAATAAATCTGCCTCATTTCTATAAAGATTGATCTTCTGCAAAATAATACGTATAAATCAGGCACCACCTTTTCAAAAACATAAACCTGTCAATGCAGAAAAGATAATGGGTCTTATAACACTGCCCTGTGGAATTCCATTGTCTACTGTATATGACAGTATCTTTTCTACTTTTTTACTTCCATGTGCTTCGTAAACAAAAATCTTATTATGCAGTGGTCGAGTCTTCATACAATTGATACCTTTATAGATTATAATTTCCAGAAAATACACAATCTTTTCTGTGATCATTTATTTCTAGCATTTTCCTTGTTTGTAAGGTAAGAGTGATTTGTCTATAACTTTCAGGACAATATAATTCGTTTTCTGGTTTGTTGATTAGAAGTAATTGCCTTTGACATTTTAATTTAATTTGCTTCCTTAGGTGTTTAAGCATTTTATTGCATGCTGCAGATGTGAACCAGATTTTGCTTTGGTTTGTTTCATATCTGAGTGAGAAAGGAGCATGCTGGCTCTCCATTTTAATGACTGTTAGGTTGTCTTGCAACGTTCATCTCTTCTGTTTCTCCTTATTTCTGTCAAATTTCTTATACAATTATTAATAATCTATATACTATAAATAAAAAAAATGGTTTCATTCTTTATTCTTGTTGGATCTGTAGTTATATTCTTCCCCATTTTTAAGAATTATTATTTCCATTTTCTTTGAATACATTTTCATCTTCACCCAAACATCACCCACTAGTTTGACCAAACTTATCACAACATTTTTTCAGCTTCCCTCTTTCGCCCTTTTAATAACCTTCTTTACCTCAGCTTGAAATGTTTTATGTGCCAATAAATTTTGAAAATGATGAGCTGTCCTTAATACTTGTAGACTTTTATTTCCCTCCCTAATTGCCTTCTCACACTTGTCTGACCACCACGGTACATTTTTCTTTTTCACCGTCTGCTTTTAGGAATCATTAGTCTCAACTTTCCTAAATGTTTCTTCTACTTTTTTTCCACATCCATCTCTCACACCTACATTTCTGTGTACTGAGATTTTAAAGTCTTAATGGAGTTTCTAGACGACAAACGAAGTCAGAAGATAAAACATCATTTTTTAAATTCTTATACATTTCCTATGAAACTCCTTGTGTTTCATTGTGAATCTTAAAGGCTTTGATACATATTCCTTTAACAAATAAGACAAATATTCTGGGCAGTTTTTCACCATTACTCCTTGGAGGACCAATAGTGGAACATTTAGTCTTTTAATATTTGACGTCTCCTTGTCATTCTTATCATTGTCATTTTTAAATAAGCTTTTTTTTTCTCCTACATACTTCTCCATCAGAATTCCCCAGATTCCCTTTTTGCTCCACTGACCTCCCAATCCTACTTTGTTCATAGTGGTCATCTTGTGTTTGTCTGTTTCTTCAACCAATAATCTGCTGTCTCCTAATCTTTAGTAAATGTAATCTCTCCTATTTGATTTGTTGGTGTCTTCAGGTGTATTCAGACTGGAAAAGTCTGTTGGTTTGGACAAATTTGGTCCAGATCCAGTCTAGAACCTTGCGTTTGGTCTGTATTCAGACTGCTGTCTACAGGACATTTCTGTTCCAAAACAAAAGCTTATAAACAAAACCATGTAACTAAAGATCTATTCAGTCATTTTCAAAGCATCGGGAGAAAGAATAATGGAATTTCTATGCTTTGGAGTCCCTGTCGAGATAGTTCACTCATTCAAACTTTGTATTTCGCTGACTGATTTTGAAAGTCTTTGAACACACATCATGCACTCAGGGTCCAAACTAATGCTGGTTAGGTAGGTGCACACACTCAACCACTAAAATACCTGAGTGAGTTCGCTGATAACACATGACAAACACACGCACGCGGTTATCAAATCCTTTATTTTGTTGGTGTATTGTTTTTGTTAAGTGTTTTCTTTTTGCTGACTTGTGTCTGCTTACCTTTTTTAGTCCTACTTTCTGCGTCAAAGGACCCAAGCTCTGGTTTTGGTAGGTTTTTGTAGTGCCTGACCAAAATTCACTCATTAAGCCAAAGTGGAACAACCTGGCTCAGGGGAGGGGCCATGTCTTATCAAAGCTCATGTTCAGAAGGTCTGTGTTTAGAGTTGGTTCTGAAGTCTTTGGTGGATCTAATGGAAAATAAAATCACAAGCATCTTCATCCACACAAACTTCTGGAGTTTGGCTTTTGACCTGTCTGTCACTACATGGACCGGAACGTGACACAGTTGGTACGGCAGAGACATGCTGAAGGAAGTTACTGAGGAGACGACCTCAAGAAGGTACGCTGATAAGCCACTTACTCAATTCTGCTGCTCCTCCCACTGATCCATGTTCTTTATATATTTGGCACCTTTTACAAAGGAAACTGGCTTTTCAGCAGTATCAGACTTATTGTCCAGGTATATTTTTACACTAAATAAGTAATCACCAAAGAAACACGTTTTACTTTTGTGCTAAATTGGTTGTGATGCTAATGTTTTACCAGCAGATGTCGATGTTGAATAGAGCTAACTCTTTCGTTTGATGCTTTGCATAATCATTCAAGCCCATTATTATTGCTGGCAGTTCCAAGCTGTTGATACTGCAGAATAACCAAGGCTTTCTGCAATGGAAAATTCCACTCTAACCATTGTGACTGCCACTCACAGATCACCTAAAGTCATGCCACCTTTAGGGATGTCTTCATTGGTTTCACGTGGGGCTTCTTTTTTTTTTTAACCATATAAATCCATTAAAAATACCTTTCAGGCTGTAAATTCAGAGAAACGTGGAAACGGACTTGTTCTGCTTCATTATTTTGAACTGAGTCTCAACAGACATCTTAATATCTTAATAACCAGGCCCTATTTTTTTTATTTTTTTTTTTCCCATTTTTCCTAAAACGTTCAAGAAGATGAACCAAGTGCCTTGATCAAAAATTACTAGAAATTACCATTTAGATTACCTTCTTTGCCAACTTTTTAATTTCCTTTCTGGGAAGAAAGTTCCCCTGGAATTGGCAGGGAACCTCCTATCTATTATTAGCCGGCAGCCTTTAAAACTCCATAACTTTGAGCGAAATGAACAGTGTCATCCTGGAATAGAATTTGCCATGCAGATATAGTACAAACCCGGCACAACGGGCAGTTCGAATCAAACCATCTGAGCGCTTCATACTTCAAGGGTTTGCACCGCAGGTGAAGGTCAAAGGTACCAGCTTTGTTCATGGAGCATCTTTGGTGTAAGGACTTTCATGAACTATTATTTTAGTTATTTTACAGATGTCTTTGTGGCTCAATATTTCTCCCGTTTCAAAAACGGCAGCATTGCTGAAACTTTCATTTAACTTTTATTAAGTGTTGTTGGTGTTTTTAACATGTTCTTGGGCATTTTTCTGATGACATTTAGAAAGAAAATTCAACTGCATTTCTGAGTATTTCTTTATTCAAACTGTTGTGCATGAGGAGTGGCCGTTTGAAAAAGAGGTTATTTGTGACAGGGGATGCAGAGCCCTCTGTATCGCGCAATATAAGCACATTTCTTCACGTAGGTGTGCTCTCAAGCACAGGAGTTTACATTTAAATGTACCGTATTTTCCGGACTATAAGTCGCGTTTTTTTTCATAGATTGAATGTCCCTGCGACTTATACTCCAGTGCGACTTATATACGAATTTTTAATGATGAGATATGGACCGTAAGTCTAGAGTGCCCTCTTATGGTGATCTATGCAATTACTTTATTTACTTTAGTTATTCAGACGTGACACAGAGGACGAAGAATTTAAGGGATTTAGTGATATGGAGTGAGATTCCGTGCAATTAATTACAGTAAAGATACAAAGTTGATGAGTTCTTGAGGCTATAGTTAAAGAAAACTGTTATGTTATATAAATGCTACACCTTTTCGTTTTTTCATGATGCTAATATGTGAATATGTGTTGACACATATTCAGCCTGTTTTCTATTCAGTTATGAATGTTATAACTTACCTTCCAGGATGATGTAATGTCGTTTTTTTTAACCAGTTTGTAAAATAAATTACTTGAAAAAAATGTGACTTATACTCCAGTGCGACTTATGTATGGTTTTTTCTTCTTCATTATGCATTTTTTGGCCCCTGCGACTTATACTCCGGTGCGACTTATAGTCCGAAAAATACGGTAAGTCATGACTTTTTGTTCTCACATTACTTTTTAAAGTCATAAAACCCATGTTATGTTTTTAGCTGCTACACGCTAAAGTAGCTGAACGGCGACTATTGATGACATAATCTGTGGGGGTATCATCTGAATTTGGAGACAAATTTTTATATAACTCTCCGACTGGAGGGCTAAATGTAAGGATAAGGAGAAGCTGGAGGGGTAGGGGAAGAGTTTAGATTCTTAGAACAAAAATTTTTCATTTTGGCTAAAATAATCCTAATTAATTTGGAAGATGTTTAGAATAGATCAAAAGATGATTGAAGTGAGTGTTTTTGTCAACCTCTCAGTATTCAAAATACTTCATATTTTTTAAACATGTCATGAACGAAATTTTGAATTAGTCCATCTCATTTATTTAATCTGAAAAAGAGAACCAAGAAAGAAAAATGTAAGTCTGTTTCAATGTCGGCTAATTGTGTTTCCCCTGTGAGGATAAAGCTTATAAAATTCTGTCAGTTTCACTTTTTCTTCATGACAGATCAAAGTGAAGGACGAGCAGAGTCGTTCTAACAGCCTCAACACTGTGACTTAACACTGCGACAGATTAAACCCGCCTCATCCATCATTTAAACTAGAGAACCTTTATTAAATAATTCATAGTCAATTTCCAAGAGGTCTGAGTTTAATCATTTTCACCTGGAAAAAAAAAGAAACAATAGACCATTCCTCTGGTTTAGTGTGCATATTGAGGCTGACCTGCATGGCAGGACAGGGGGAGCCGAAAGCCGTCCCCAAAACTAGATTTGAGGTGCTGGGGTTAGTATCACTCTATCCTTTCAAAATCTAAAGCAGAACTGTTAATTTTGATCTAGTACAGGTTTCTCCTCAATTAAGGATTCTTCAGTACATTACAAAAAGAGTGATTTCAAAGTAAAACACTTCTATTTGGGAATCAGAGTTTTACAAAAACCTTATAAGGAAGCTAATTCGCTTAGTATTGCCATAAAGAAAAATAAAAAAAATGAGGTTAAAGATTATAACAATCTTTTTTTTTTTCTTCCACCTCATTTTCTCCTGGATGCAAAGGATTTGAATCCTACAAACCAATTTTCACAAGAAAAGGAACGGTTTGGCTGTAAAAGTGCTTTGTATTGTTGATGCAGTAATTCAAAAACTAGAGCAGTATATTCACCACACGGATAGGTTATCGCTGTGAAGCTAAAGCGTCTAAAACAGAAAGAGGGCGGGTTAACACTCTTTTTTTCACAATGAAAGAGATTTACATGCCAGCTATCATTTTCTCCGATTTTTGGCTGACATGAGCGGCAACTTTGATAGAAAGGGCCCCGATTAGGGAAAACGAATGTCCTGTGCACAAAAATGCACAAACACACTTGAGGCCGAACCGTTCACATGTAAAAATGAACGGCTAAAAAGGAATGGGTAATTAGGGCTGTTAAATAGGAGCATTCAAACCTATGAATATGTAGTGACTATGTACCCCAAACGTCAATACACAGTGAGTAAATAGCTGACACGGTAAAAGCTTCGTTGCAAAATGTCTGTAGCTGGCACTTTCAGTCAAAAATATAAGGGCATACATTGGTTGTGCATGAATGAAAATGGCAAACGATGATTTTCCATCACATCAAATGTAACTGATGGCTCTGCAGCTTCTTCTTTTTTTTCTGCAATAACTGATACTTACACACAACATATAGATTTGAGTGTCTATCAGAGTCTTTGAGTCGGTGAGTGTAGTAATCCTTTAAAAGGAGCTCCGAGCACACGCCAACAGTTTCACTGTCTCTGTTCCAGGCAACGGATTTGAAGCGTTTTTGTCTTTGAAGTTCGGCTCTCTCCTTGCCTCAGTCAGATCTGCTCTTTTGGAAGGAGGCCAAGACGAAAAAGAAGAAGAAAAAACAAAAACACTTTCCCAGAGTCTCCCCAAAGCCTCAGAAAAAAATCTGCAATTTCCTTTAGGCCTCAAAAGAAAATACCCGAAAAAGGGAAAGCGCATCTCCTCGTTTCCATCAATGCCTCAAGGTGTGGTGTAGCTGCCTGTATCCTTCCCAAAATTGTAATACTCCTCCATGTCCTCCATGTTTGCTGTAGTGAGCTTAGTCAGGTTCTGGGAGCCGCTGTTGTCCATAGTGTCTGGTGATGTAAAGCTGAAGTTCTGGTTCTCGTAGTCGCCCTGGGTCTCCATTTCCGGAAGAACCTCCGCTGCAATGAAAACAAAGAAACTGTCCTTATACTTCTGAAGGCGTCTTTATTCGATATTAACGTTGGTATTAAAGGGTAACTAATCCGCAAATCAACTTCTTTTTGGGGCTATTACCCTTTGTGATTGGTCAACTGTCAAAATTTACTGATAAATTTGCATGTAGGTCACCACATGGTGACATTTATATGATCGTAGTCCAAAAGGTGCATTCACACCGAATGTGATTCACACAACAAATTCCAATGGCCCACCCCTCTTTTGCCCCGTGGCGAACTTGCTTCTTGCAACTTCAATCAAGCTGCTGCCAGACCACTGCATCTGCACCATTGATTTAACACTGAAACTAGCCGCCTCTGCCATGTGAATATCGTTGGGTGTGAATGAACCTTCAGGCACCTACGTAGCTTCTATAAAGCCTTCATGTCTACCTGTTCATAGTCTTATGGGGATTCCTGGCTAACATCATCCGTCTGTCCATCATCAACTCTTACATACTTCTTTGTCAACCCAGACTTCAGCATATTCAGAATCTGCTGTAAATATGTTCATTGCATGAACGATTGATGAGTTACCATAGTTAAATGACTGTCAACACTGAGGCTAAAGCTCCGCTCTAAAGGGTTAAATCTGCATGGATCTACTGCATCTTGTTTGGTTTGCAGTCATGAGGGTGAACGCTAACCCACAGAATGAACATTAAAACTCTCTTTCTGAAAAGTTCATGGGGTCTCACCTTGGCCCTCTGGTGAGACGTCCATTCCATGCTTCACCTTCATATGTCTGCTGAGGTTCCCCTTCAGGTTGAACTTGCTGGTGCAGTATGGGCACTTAAAGGGCTTACTGCCAGCATGGAGGTGCATGTGGCCCAGCAGGTTGTACATTCTGTTGAAAGACTTGCCACATACCTGCAAAAATTAAGGAGACAAAACGCATTTTATGAACCTCCTCTGTTCGGGTTTTGTACTTTAATGAGCTGGGAAAAGGCAGAAACACTGACCTTGCATTTGAACGGTTTCACGGGTAAGTGAACGATCATGTGGGTCTTCAGGGTCTGCTTCTGGATGAAGCTCTTGAAGCAGACGTGACACTGGAAGGGTCTGACGCTGTTGTGAATCAGCATGTGCCTCTTCAGGTTGGCAGACAGCGTGAATTCTCGAGAACACACGTCACACTTGTGGCCTTTCATCCCCTTTGACAGGTGGACACAGACCACGACAAAGCAGTCAGATAACAGCTGGAGCAAAGCTCTCTTAGTGAAACCGTATCTGTAAGGGGGGTATTACAACACCAAGACCAGAAGCAGAGCAGAGAAAAGAGAACAGCAGAATACTCTAAATCTGGCTCCTGATTGGCCTCTTTCTCTGCACCATAGGTACCTGGTAAAAGAGGAGTCGAGTTGTTCCACCTCTGCAGCCTCTTAAGGCCACTGATGAGGCTTTATTTGCCTCTGGCCATTAAGAAATGGCTCCAAACTGCAGGTCTGAGCTGAAGGTCCAGAGGATGACTGCTGATTGTTGTTCAGAACTCAGGAACTCCCCAAAAAAAAGGAAATTTGGACAATAAAATCAAATATTTTTCATGAAAAATAGCTTATTTTTGGATCTTCATCCACATTTTTGTTTCTAAAAATGGTGCCGTAGATGAGAGCAGACACATCTGATCATCTCCATCCATGGTGTGGACTTAATTTAGGTTAGATGAATTTTCGGGACTAAAATCCATGCATGGCAGAAACACAGGAAAGGTTTTTGAAAAGTTTTCCAGCTTGGGATGAACCTGCAAGCTTCTGTGATTTTGTGGTTAAAAGAGACTGTAGAGGAGGATTTGGGAGAAGATGCCATGCAGGGGAGTTTACACTGTATTAAACACCAGAAGCATCGGGGCTAGGAACATGATTGATGTTTTCAGGTGCGCACGGAAATTTGTCAGTTTCTAGGAAGAAAAGAGAAAGACCCAACAAAGCTCCAGGATGAAAGGTTTCTGCGTGAGCCGAGCCACCTCGATGTGCTCAGCCTGCAGCTTCAGGGGCGGGGCCATGTCATCACAGACGCTGAGGCGAGGGCTTTTAAAAACAGAGTAGTGCCTGTGGCAGACTCATATGCTGCAATGAAACGCTCTTTTCTGTGCTGCCAAAGCCTGAAAGAGCCTCCACAGCTGTGTTTCCAAGTGCACACTTTTGTTTACCCGGCGGTGTTAGGATTTGAACTGCTCTGTTTGGGGTTAAAGGGGAAAGTGCACCAATGAACCTCCAAGTGGAGCTGATTGAACTCCAGACACGCTCAGGTTAAAGTACGACTCTGTGGAGCTGCAGCTTCAATGCTTTCTCCCAGACACAATGACCCAACTCCATGTCCAAGAGGCCCAAGAGACTCTGTGTTTGGCAGCACATTTGTATCTGTACTGTTCTCTTTGATGAAGATGAACAAAACACCAATCAGGAGTCATCTCAACGATAAACACTTTCACTCAATCCTAAGGGTTTCCTGGGCTCGGAGTCTAACTCTAGACATCCAGGAGGAGATGCCAGGAATCTGGCTTAAACTCGTCTGCATCCGAGTGAATCAGAGAGTAGCAAACTGAGCTTAAATGAATGTAGTCTTTATGTTATTTGGTAATCCAAAGCATAGCCTGTGAATAGTAGTTGAAAGCTTGTATTTATGTTTTTAAAAAGGCTACAGATGCAAACAACAAGAAGTAAATACCACTGATTTAGCTCAAATTCAATGTCTCATGTTTATATTGGTGACTTTGTTGCTCCAGAATCAAGTTTTTTGCAGAATAAAAAGTTTCTTTTCATTAAGAGTTTTTTGAGAATTTAAGTTTGATATACATGATCCAGGTGTTGACAGTTGTTTAGGATAATATGGCTAAAACCCACAATATTATTTGATTTGCTAATAGAAAACAGCAGGGTAAAACTCTAAAATCTAAGAGCAAATTTAAAAACATGAAAAGTAAAAATCTGTGTCAGAATCTGACATTTCAGGTAGATTACATCAGCCCAAACCTGCTTTCTGTTTTTCTTCACTGCTTTTATCTCACGTGCCACAAGAAATGAATAAATGTGGAAAAAAATGGGTCAAAGGCAGATACGTGAATGTGGCTTCATTCACTTGACAAAAAAAGCTTCATAAATAAAAGTACTTTGTTTTCCTTATTTTTAGAGAACAAGACTGTATTTGTGTTAGACACCAGTACGTTAGGAAACAGTGTTTTGTGTGAAGAGGAATTTAGCAAGCCCACTGCATCCACAACTAATGAAGTTGTGCTATTGTCCACAAGGGGGAGCCATAAACAAGCATCAGAGAAAACAAAATGCTCTGACAGACGACTTCCTGTCCCACATTTTAAAAAGGAATTCCATAGAAAAAAAGGAAATATTTAGCAATTAATGACAGCAAATTGTCAAGAATACAGCAAAATGTTTTTTTGTGATTCCTTGGCTTTACAACAAGCAGGGAACATTGAGTAATTACAGACAACAGTTACAGACTGTTGACTTTGTAAAACAACTAAACTGTTTTTTT